>NW_019524940.1:644647-645340 GCF_002814215.2 Seriola lalandi dorsalis
GCCAAAATGATCAGCAAATCAAAAAAGAAAAGTGAAGAAAATGTCCAAAAAAGGACAGAGGGACCCCTGAGGGTTAATAAATCCCATGAACCGCTATTTAAATTACCACTATTATGTTTTTTTCTGTGCTAAATTTAACATTACTGGGGAGGAAAGCAATGCGACTAGAAGTGACAGCGAGAGAGGGCTAGTAGCTTCTCCTCTCCTCTGTCTCAGCGGAGACCGTCACAACTTCATTCACTCTTTTAACAAAACAAAAAAAAAAGCAACGAAGGAAGCAGTAAATGGACTTACATATTTAAGACCTAACTAAATGTAATTTAAGACCTAACATGCAGCTAATGTAAAGCTAGCGGAGCTTGGAGAGTTGATTATCTGGTTGCTAGGCGCACGCAGGCACGCACACAGGTCAGGAGCTGCCGTTGCCATGGCAATGTGAAAATCTGCCCAGAATTTGGCTTCTACATGGCTTCAAAACAACTGCAAATTATGAGAAAACCGTTACTTCTTTTCCAAAACTGAAAAGACCGTGCCAGACACTGAAGCCAGAAGTTTCTACAGTCTCTATTTTATTCAGATATTCCTTAAAATGAGTGAGTAAGCTCAGTGCGAAGACAGACAGAGATTCTTTTGAAAAAAAAAGACGATTACATTAGGTGTCAATGAGAGTGAGACAGGTATTGCTGCCGGACT
>NW_019524940.1:645652-682739 GCF_002814215.2 Seriola lalandi dorsalis
GAAAAAAGGTGAAATATTGTGGGTTTCTAAAGAAAATTCCAATGCATTGCTAATGCATTATTTATTCCCAGTTTTTTGGGAATAACTTTGGGAAAAATTGGAATTTTAACACCAAAAGTCATAGCACCCCTTGCGGGATCAAGACGCACGTTTTGATGTATATATTACCGGGGTTTTCTCAAAGCTGCGGGACGAGTTACGCGCCGAAATTTGGCGGAAGAATAATGCCCCGAGGCACTCCTCTCAGCTATTCTAGCTGTAGAGGAGTGCCTCGGAGCTGAGCACCCGTGGCACTAAATAGGCAAAGGTCTAGTAAGTTGACTTATTATCTAGCCATCTTTTTTCTGTTTCTTTTCTTTTCTTTCTTTACTAGTGTCCCGTGTCGTATTTTCCTCCTGCATGGATGATGTAAACTAAGTGTTCTCTACATTGTATCATCTTCGCTGACGAATGGGTCACAGTTACAATTGAATGAAAAGGAATACATGAGCATAATAATAAAGGCAAATGTTTTAACATTATTAGACTGCTAAACAGTGAAGATGCAGGCCTGGAATCAAGCCTGTTTGTATTTCATTACACTTTTAAATCAATATGAGATCAAGGAATTAATATAAACATTTTAATACATCATGTACCCAAACCTTTTTCTGACAACAACAGAAACCATAGAAACTGTATTTCCTTCTAAAGTTTAAAAGAAAAAAAACTACCATGACTGTTAGAAAGACAAACAAGTAAACAAACAAAGGGATAAGTGACTGATGCATCACGTAGCCTACAGTAATGTAACTGTTGCATGCTTCTGGTTCTGTAATTGATTATGTGCTTAATAAACTAAAACACAAATACAGCGCAGTGCCGGTACATTACCTGAATACTGAAAGCTTTCTGTGCCCAGGGCTGTCTGCCTCTGCTGACTATGGCACGGTCAAATATTGACAGTGTGTGAATGCTGCTTGAGGCCCAGGATGCAGAATGTGATCACTGACCCTTATAGGTGTGGCTGTGTTGGGTATCCAGCTGTGGCTTTAGAGATCAGAGTCAACTATTGGTCCTGTAGTTTTCCAATCATACACACCTATAGATGCCCAGACACATTCACACTAACATATGACATTTCATAAGCTATTACTAAAAAGCCATGCAGTTGTTGAAGAAATTCTAGTAATTTCAAAGTTTTCAAAACAATTTTTGTTTTCAAATATCTTAAAAATCTGAATGACGATGTGTATATTCGGTGTAAGCTTCCAATATTGGGGATCGGAGTACATATTTCAGTGCTTTCTAACATAACTTAGCTTTTATTTCACCCCTTGTGTCTCCACAGTCTCTGAAAGCCATTGTGACCCCACAGTCCCTTTTGGTGTTGGATTTTCGTGGTCTGGGATTAGAACGCTGGTTGGTACTGGAGCTCGCCCCTCAGCTAGCATCGCAGACACACTCTCTGCCCTTTGAGTTCAGAGCACTGGAGGCTATACTGCAGCACAAGGTGAGGCAGATTAGAGAAACGCTGTGTGTCTGTGTGTTTAAGCATGTTCTAACCCAGATAAAACCTCTGTAAAATGAGGACATGCATGAGGTTCTTTTCCGAAATGAAGTGAAGGCTCGTACATATGTGTGTCTTCATGTGTTTGTGTCAATAGGTAAACACTCTACAGACCCGGTTGAATGAAGTTGAACCAATTATATTGGATGTATTGGAATCCCTAGTGGATCCTAAAATCCTTTCTGCTGATAGAAGTAAACTGCATATACTGCTGCAGAACAGCAAGAGGTAAAGCACACAACCATGCACATTGACTACAAATAGCTTGTGAATGCAACATGGTTAGACTAGGTGAAGCATAGGATTGTAATGTTTGTCTAAATTAAGGATCAGTGGAACTAGCTCAGTTATGTTGTTAGCCATATCATTTTTCAGCATAACAATTCAGTTTCTTCACTCAAAAATACTCTACAATTTAATTTTGAAGTCACCATCGCTTTTCATCTTTGGATCCTTGTACCATGGAGTTTACAGTTTCAGCAACATGGACAGTTATATATTGTGTCTGTGTCTCTTGTACCTCTCTTGTACAGTTTATCAGAGTTGGAAACGGACATAAAAGTTTTTAAGGACTCCTTGCTGAAGATTTTGGATGAGGACGAGATGATTGAAGAACTCTGTCTGACTAAGTGGACAGACCCAAGAGTTTTGTATGTTACACATGCACTCATATACACTTGCATGAATCCAAACAGCAGTTATCTTGAAAGCTCATATAAGGTTTCATATAGGCCCGGTCAGTGGCTGCAGTAAAGGATAAGAAAGGATAAGACCTTGTTGATCCCCCCCAAGGTGTTTAAGTCTGTTTCCCCTTTGAGTAGTATTTCCATCCCCTTTAAATAATGTATTTCTGTATCGTTGTGATAAAACAATGTAAAGTATGTCTTCAGAAACATCGAGAAACTACAGACACACATGGAGGAAAATTAAAAATCCGACCACGAAGGGACTCGAACCCTCAATCTTCTGATCCGAAGTCAGACGCCTTATCCATTAGGCCACGCGGTCAGATGAAAGGAGAGTACATCACTCCCCAGAGCAGTGGCTGGGCCTCTTACACAATAGGCCTCATAGCAAGAGTGGTGATTTTAATGGGATACACATGTGATTTAAGAGAGCTCGTCTAATCATCCGATTATTCTCTCAAAATTAAAATGTTTTCTTTAGTATTATGAAATTTAGGAGGGCTTTAAAAGCGCCCTACGACTCTTGTCTTTCTTTCCTGACATGCAGAAAAATATTAGCTTGACTTATGGATTTTAGTGGCTTAACGGTGAAGGATTTGAAGTTCAAGTACGTTCCCAACGTTAGAAAAAACACAAATAACTAATAAAACCGCCGATTAAGTAACCGAGACTACCTCCCCCCCTAACACCTCTAACCCCCTAACATGCCTAACTAGCATTATTATGCACTTACGGTTGCTTTACCTGATCTCCTTGCACAGTGTAACATCACCTACTATATCTATATTCTCTCCTCTGTGTTCATGGCCCCCACTCATTAAAGTTTTATGGTGTGTTTAGCATCTAACTTCACGAAAAAACCATCGACACTTCATTTCTGTAATATGCACGGTTCTGATATAGACAGCTGTATTAATATGTTCTAATTGTCTCCGGTCCCTTAATGCAACAAGTCAAAACTCTTACATTCGTTATTTTTTATTTAGTGCCTGCGGATTTTCGACAGTTCACACTTGCAGCATGATTAGTTTGAATTCTTAATTTTGCTCTTGCGGTTTTATTTGTAAATTAAACTTAATCGTTGGCGTCTATTTCGCCCTTGATCAAGTCTTCCGTCCGCACGCACCTTCACGTGATATTCGTCAGGTTAACACGAGCAGTTTACGACAAGCTCAGAGTTTGGTGAGTCTGAGTCGAAACACACGTAGGAGGAAACCTCATAAGAAAATGTAAGAGACGGGATGACAATATAAAAATGTCTTTGCATGAGGCCTGCTGATTTATGGATATTATATTTTAAGATATTTAATATCTGGCTGCTCAAGACAAGGACTGATACTACTAACTTGATGTATGTTTTGATGTATTTTGAGATATTAAAATGGTCAACATTTGTCACTTTTGTTCTTTAGAATAAATCAGTTGTATTTTCAGTTTTATGATTGAAAAAAAAATTACATTGAAAAACCTGCTTTTTCTTTTCTCAAAAGTATATAGAGCATTTCCAAAATATAAATGCTTATACTGATTGTTGAACATTTTAATAACTACCAGGTCTTTTTTAAAACATAATTTTTATTTAAAAATGTTATGAATATATGATTGTCTGTCTGTCTTTCTAGTGAGGAGAGCAGTTTGGGCATTGACCATGCTGAGGAGATGGAACTGTTGCTGGAAAATTACTATATGCAGGTAGTACTACTTTTCTGATATGCTAATAGATATAAAAAAAGATTCAACTCCTGATAGTTTGTGCATTCTCAACAATCAGTGAAAAAATGGATAAAGTTATAAATTAAATATAATTATAGCTGGAATGAGATTTTCAAATTGCATGATGGCCTGACCAGACGTAACATCTCTTTTGTCTTCATGTAATCATTTATATTTACTTGCACCTTTATTGCACTGTTTAACCCGTCCCCTTGCACCGCCTGTTTTGATATCAAACGCACAGATATGCAATGTTAAATGTCATGTACAGTGCATGAGGGGGTGTGGTGATTGTGGCTGAGTGTTCATACAGTGATTGTGAACTGATCCATACAGGCTGAAGAGCTGGGGAACAAGACCAGAGAGCTGAAGGGGCTGATAGATGACTCTGAGAGTGTCATCTTTATCAATCTGGACAGGTACACACACGCACACTGGGTGCACAGTATGTATACATACTGTGTGGATGCATATTTTTGGATAATTAGCAATACTGTGGTTGTTAGGCCTGTAAGTGGAGCTGCTTCAAACTGCCACTTGTATTCTACTGTAAGTAAAATATTTGGACGATCCAAATTCTGTATTTCTAGTACTCGTCATTTACTGGATTTTGTTTGCAATGTCTTACATAATATTGTAACTTAGAATGTGTGTAGTTGTGAAAATCAACACATTTTTACTCATTCTAACTCTAAAATAGGATTCAGAGAAAATAAAGCTGACTCATAAAAGACATATTTTAATTCCTCTTGAAACAAAATGACTTGCTGGCTCTACATGTATTGTCTCTTATTTTAGCCACCGCAACGTGATGATGCGTCTGAATCTGCAGCTGACAATGGGTTCCTTCTCCCTTTCCTTATTCGGCCTGATAGGGGTGGCCTTTGGAATGAATTTGACGTCGTGCTTTGAGGAGGTGAGACAGGAAATGTCACGTGGAGTTTGACTGTTGTGTTAACTGTTTAAAGCCTCTCAAATATGAGGATTTTCTTGCTTGTTTTGATTTTATATTTCTGTAAGCCTTTGACTTTTGGACTGATATTCTGACACAACGAGCAACTTAAACTTTTATATTTAGAAAACATCTAATGGAGTTTTGTCATTAATTTTGACATTTAACAGAAGAAAAGATTAATCTGTTTAATATAAACATTTTTGATTTTGAATCTTAATATGTTTCCTCGTGTGTATCTTAGGTGTATCCATTCATGTTGAACCATGTGTCTGTCTATGCACACTGTACCTTTTTTGTATATTTATAAACACATATGTTTTTGTGTTTGTCTGTTCATTTTTGTTACCAGGACCCTCGTGTTTTCTGGCTGGTAACAGGCTTCATGTTCTTGGGCAGCGGGCTGATCTGGAGACGACTCCTGTCATTTCTTGGACGACATCTAGAGCCATCAATACCCCCACTAGTAAGATACGCAGAAACACACAACATGTATATCATGGCACGTCGTATGTGTTCCTCTGCACGTGCATGTTCTGAGGCCATTCCTCAAACTGATATAATTTACTGATGATAATTTCACTCACAAGTTTCCAGATGAATGAGTGGCATTTCTCCTGTTGTGATGCAGATCCCTCCAGTTTGGAAGAGAAATATGAAATCATCAGACATGAAAACGGGAGTCAGATGAAGTTCTACCTCCGCTCTGTAAAATGCCACAGACCTCACACAGACTCTGAAGCTTTAAAGACAATTGTTTTATTTCCATGAACCTCCTGAATCTCTACTAATGCTGGAAATGTTCATTTTTTAGCACACCTCACTGTTTTGCTCTCCCATGCCTACAGCAGAGATCGAGACTGATTCCACTGTGTTGCTTTGTCCACATTAACATATTCCTCTCACTATATTGGGGCTATTTCTAATGATTGATTAGATTTCTTCATAGCTAATCATATCATATCTGTGGATAAAACATGTGGGCACAGAGTATTGCTCTGTCATCACTGTTTTTTATGGGAGTAAATATAGGCGAGAGGAACTAAAACTGAAACCAATAACAACATAACTAATATGATAAACACCTTACATGCATTTGCACGTTCCCTCATATTATAGGTGAAAAAAGGTGTGTTAAAAGGAAAATAATCCTATTATTTAAATAAATGTGAGCAATATGAATGTGTAAAGTCTAAGTCAAAGTTTATGAAGAGTTATTTATTCTACGCGCTTCACTCTTTGTGAAACTGTAGTTACAGTACAACATCACTTAGACAATAAGGACTTTGCTGTGAAAAGGGTCTATATGGAAAACATTTTAACTGTCAAAGCAGAAAAAGCTCAGGTGTAAATAATATTAACATTGGCTCCCACCCAGTAAGTGTCCCACATCATCTGGATGGTTTGCAGGGACTATTTTTGAACCACTTCCTGCTCTGAAGATGGAGATGGAGATTTCAAGAGTATAACTTGTATTTTATACATGTATTTTCATGAACATGGGGTTGGGTTCATTTTATTTCCCTTACAACAAATATCAGGAATTTTGCCTTGGTCAGCTCATCATGCAACAGAGCAGATACAACAACATTCAACAAAGTATACTAATAATAAAACCGTATCTATTAGAACATTTTAAAATACACAAAGTACCATAGATTAAAAAATATATCTGAAAACAAAAAATGATTCACCTGAAGTGCCAGCAGTCAGCAAACTATTAGTATTCTGAATGTTAAAGGTGGAATCTCAATTAAAACATGTATAAACCTTCTACCAGAGAAACCTTTGTCATTCTGGGATAATTTATCCCAAAGCAAACTATAGTGATTAGCATACGAGACTCTGTCACCACAGCAAACACACTGACAACCCAGGTCTTACTGCGGTGGCTTCCAGCCTGGGGTTGAGAATACCCTTAAGGGGTCACAAGATAAATCTGAAGGGGCATGAGGTGATCAACAGGACAGAAAAGCAGAAAATAAAACATTTAATCTCGATAAATTATTTGTTTATTTTTTCTAATTTTCTGTAATCTTTGTTTTTCCTAATTTTACCACTTCAGGCCTCTAAAAATTACTCGTAGGTTGAATTGGTCAAAGCCGATAGACATATGCAACAAGTGATGAGGAATCATCAGGACAGTTGGCTTCATTTTCATGGGTCACAAGCAAAAGCTGTTAGAAACCAATGCCTTATAGTACTGTGTATTATTTATGTAAAGTCCATCCAAGTCCTTCCCATTTTCACTGTTCTTCTCTGTATTATATTTAATGCCTATAAAAATATTCACTATTCTCAGAAATGTTTCTTTTTCTTTTTAATAACACTGAATCATAGTTGATCTAATTCAGCTTCACTAATACTGAATAACCATTACTCCTTTCAAGCAAGGCACCTTGCAACTTTGACAGCTAAGAGTCTTTAAGTGTCAAAAATTACTGTTTTACATCCACTGAAAAAGATACAAGTCACTGAATATTTACAAGAGAAAGAGAACTTTCTTCACTGTAAATTCTCTTGGTACTATCCAAAACAGTTTGTTTTTGTGTTTTTTTGATATATCAGTGCAGTGTGTCAAGGTGTGACTCGGGTGCTCTTTGTGTTGTACTTTTGTGTTGTCGTAACCATTCTTCTGCACTAGATGGAGTCATATGTACAGTTTAAAATGCAGTTCATTGTCTGATGCTCCTCTACACACTGCAGTGGAGCAGCACACACTGGTCAGCCCCTTATCTCAGGTACACAACAAATATAATGAAACCAGTATGGGTCATTGAATTTTATGTATTTATTAATTACTGAGTAATGAAACACTGCCATGTGTATGTAGAAACTTAATGATTTGGTCAACTTATGAGCTGTTATATACTGCACTTAATATATACTAACAGGAGAAGTTACTGTGGCTTCTTACATCCAGTAATTCGGATCATGCTAAACATTATCTTGATACTTAGAAAAAGTAAATATTATAAGCTACATTTACTTAAACTTTTCAAAATAAAGGTATTGATTCTGCAGGAAATCAGCCTTGTGACAGATATAATTATTAATACTGATTGATCAATGTGTAAGCAGCATCTTACTGTTGTAGCTGCTCAAGGTGGTGCTAGTTTCAAATACTTATATATGTACGGTCAGCCTGTTTAGTCCAGTGGTTCCCAACCTAGGGGTTGGGCTCCTCCCAAAGGGTCACAAGATAAATCTGAAGCATCATGACATAATTAATGCATAGGAGAGGAACTCCTGATACACAAATTTGTAATTATATTTTGAGCTTTCTCCTAGTCTTTAATTATTTGTGACATATTGGAGAGTTTTACCTCTTAGGATCTCAAACAGTTATTTAAATTCCGAGGGGAAATGTCTCTTTGGTGAAACTGCTAACATCTCATGGAAGTTGAAAACATGACATCAAGTATGTATTGTATTTTCTAACCTTATCAAATGTCTTTATATAAAATTTTGAATTTAGAATGTAACCAGGAACTACAGCTGATATCCTAGATTAGGATAGTGGATTCACTGTTTAAAAAAGTGTGTGTGTGTGTGTGTGTGTGTGTGTGTGTGTGTGTGTGTGTGTGTGTGTGTGCGCGCGCGCGCGTCCATTGAGAAACGCCCCCAGCCTCGTGCCTTCTTCATTGAACGTCACCTCGTGCTGACGTCAGTCGCCGCGGAGCCACGCTGTACTGCCAGTCCAAATAACTTCTCCAGAGGAACTCCAACGCGTCCAGGAGCCGTCCACCGAAGTGCCGAGAATTAACATCGGAGCTGTAAAATAACACCAGTGAAAACGTGACGAGGAATTAGCTGAACGACATTACTTTGCCTCTCAGCGTATACAGTTTAGTTTTTCCTCTCTATTTATACTTTTTCCTCACAACTGCCGTTTCACTTTGGAAGTAAAGATGAGGAGTCTGTGGTTGTTTTTCCTCGTCGGGCTGGCGACTGGGTTTATCAGTGAAAAAGTAAGTGGCTTTAAATTACGGTTTTTACTATAAATTTGGACCAGTTGACCCTAATGGAAAACCTGGATGTTATTTGACTCGATAACGAATGATTTTATTGAATGTGTCTTTCTTTTATCCCGTTTAGGCACCAATTAGCCGTTAAGATACGTTTAAAAGAGGCAAACCTCTTTAACGTTTAATTTTGTTCAGTTGTTTCTGTTTCACATGCATGTTCCCCATAAAATCAACGAGGAATTAATTTGAATAATCTTCATACAATGTTACACCATCCTGATTCAGTATGTTTATTTTATGGTCACGTTTTCCCTAATTGGTCCACCTGGTCGTATTTTGTATAGTCTGCGATAAGATGATCAGCATGAAAATAACATTACCTGTTTTTAAGTTTAAACAAATATTATCTTCCAGGAAGCAACAGTATTTACATAAGAGATATGTTATTTGGTGGACTGAACCAGACTTTGCTGATATTCAGCCACAGTCTGTGTATTCAACCCAAGTTCAGGCGTCCAGTCGGTGTCAAGTTCACACAGGGCCAAAGTCTGTTCAGCCCCCATCTCACAGCTTTGACATTTAAACCCAAACCTCCAGACCTGGCCTGAATTTCTCACCCACACAAGGTTTAGAATGTCATTATTTGAAAAATGAAATCTTGAGTCATAATGAATAATTAACAGGAATAAAAAACAAGAGTCTGGCTGTCTTTCCCTCTCTCTTTCTCTCTATGTGTGTCTGTTGTGAAGCAGAATATATCCTTATTAATGTGGATAATGATTTAATCCATTACAGCCTATGGTAATTGTATGTACATGTACATGGTGGTGGCTGTGTGTGTTTAGTAATCCATCAGTTCAAGAACACCTCAGGTCACAGTACGGCTAGTTGTTGTGGCCTTAAAAGTGAATCTCGCCCACTCTCAGTATGTACAGGCTGTGCCTCTTTCACTGGGACAGTTCAGTCAGTATAGACCTGAGCATGAACTGCTTTCTTTCAAAGCTAGAGTCCAGACAAGCAAGGCTAGTGATGCAACCCAAGTCTTGCCGTCTTTCCCTCTCTCTTTCTCTATGTGTGTGTCTGTTGTGAAGCTGGAAAACACCTGGAAGTGACAGGCTAAAGCAGAGCTCTGTACATTGTCACAAGTGTGACAATATCCCGGTTGCATGATTTATTGACTGTAAAAGTACCAAACGAGAGTCAGGGAGATTTGACACCTCTCCATGGATGCATGTTATTTATGATTGATAGTCTGTATATTGTGAAAGGGAGAGGACTGAAACCTGAGACTGTCCTGCTGTATTTTGTAGTGGGGACTGAAAGGCAAGCACACATTTGGTTAATACTGGAATAAATACAGTTTTTCATTTTTTCCCCCATCCAAGGAGTTTCAATCTTATCATGATCACTGAGAAAAACTACTTTTTTACTGCAAAACTTTAATTGTATCATCTTGTAATGTGCTCCCTACTCTGATCCGCATATGCTTTGATTCGCCCAGTCCAGTCCTAAATTGCTGGGTGTGATGGGTTACATCATATATTCAAACTGTCTCTTTCTCTTGAGTGTGGCTGAAGTGGCTATAGAATTACTTGTTAGCCAGTCAGCAATGTTGCTCACTTCTGAAAGATGAATGTTCAAACAGGCTTTCTGCCTTTGACAGTTTCTGAGCCGGTAGTTGTGTCATTTTCTGGATGGATGACTCACAGTGAGTCCCACTGGGCTAGTCCAGACAAGCATGAAAATGCGTGGGATGCATGCAGTTTTCCAACCAACCAGAAAAGGCAAAAGGAAGAGTGTATCACTGGTTCTCATTATTATTAATGATTATCTTCATGGTGCTTCTGAACATATGACAGGAAGACCAAATTACACATGTATGAATAAGAAATGATTAAAATGATAATCCTTGTGCTCTCAGTTAACTAATAGCATGGCGTTGGTCACAACATATTAGTGTTCTCTAAATGAAGGGTAGACTGTACACATCCGATTGGCTTCTGGACTGTTTCTATGACATTTTTGTGACTGCTGATTGTATTGCTGATTGTAATCTCAACATGTCCTTGAGGGATTTTCACACCACTGTATATGTACAACTAGACCAAAAAAGTTGTAAACAAGAGCTAACTAAGTTTTTTACAGTCAGATTTGTACCACATATTGATTTGTCTCTTTATCTTACACTGTTCTTTGCTCAATCACAGTGCTTTTAAAGGTCATGTCTTCTAACCTTTATTTTGGGGCCAGCAGATTCAAATTACTGTGATACATATCTCAGTTTAGGCCACAATATCTTCTATGCGTAAAACAAAAGTAGATATTATTTTCTTTTGTTAGTGTCCCTTGAATTTTCTGGACGATGCCACCCAACCCTGTCCGGACCTACAGAGTTGTAACAAAAATGTTAAATATCTATTTACCTCAAATTGGCTTGCTTTTTTTTTTTTAAATTTTCAAATAATTTTGCCTTTGTGAAGCATTTACAGTGTCTAACTGCAATCAAAAGACTAAATAAAACATGACACTGTGTCATGCTGCTGCTATCTAGATTGTGATGACAGGTCTTTTGTGTGCTTTTGGCTGTTACACAACCTCACTTTTGACCCGACTGCTCTGTCATTGACTTCCAGCTCATTGGGGAAATGTTTTAGTTTAATAACTGTTAGCCCACCAGACACAAGAAAACATGGGTTTGTTGTTTACTAGATTTAATAATGCACTCCCAACACACTCACATACCCTCCCTGTGTTATTTCTGCAATGTTTTATCACCGTGACCTGACTGTTTCCAGAAAACTGTCTTCACTATGACAAAGCACAGTGATGCCAGATGGTTATATACGGTCTGTGTGTATGTGTGTGTGCACTATGTACATATGTATGTTTTCCAGATGTGTGTAACCCTTAAGTGACTGAGTCAAGTCTTCCAGCAAACCCTAATGCATAACTTCTTTCTGGCAGGGGGGATGGAGAAAGAAATTTTTGGTTGTTACATTGTACATGTACTGTACAGGTGTTTTGAGAACACTGGAGTTGAAACACTTTTGATTAATCAGTTTGTCAATAAACAGTAAATTATTCGCAATAATTTGTATAAGGCATTTATGAAGAAAAAAATGCCAGCTTCTCAAATTAAAAAATGTCTTTACTTTTACTGTTATTTCATTGTAAACTGAATATATTTGAGTTGGACATAACAAAACATATAAAATATATAATTTGATTTCTTTTATGAGTGATTGTACATATATCCAGCATATTGTCATATTCATCGATATCAGAATATATCCTTATTAACGTGGATAATGATTTCAACCATACAGCCTATGGTAAGTGTATGTACATGTACATTGTGGTGGCTGTGTCTGTTTAGTAATCCATCAGTTCAAGAGCGCCTCAGGTCATAGTAGGGCTAGTTGTTGTGGCCTTAAAAGTGAATCTCGCCCACTCTCAGTATGTACAGGCTGTGCCTCTTTCACTGGGACAGTTCAGTCAGTATAGACCTGAGCATGAACTGCTTTCTTTCAAAGCTAGAGTCCAGACAAGCAAGGCTAGTGATGCCCAACTGAGAGCTGCGAGTTTGACAGTGAATATAAAATAAGATGGCTCTTAACTCAAATATCTCTTTGGTCATACACACAAATTGTAAATTTGAGGTAAAGACACAGACATCTGACATTAGATGGACATCACATTTGCATGTCCAGGGCAGTTCTGCTTTTGTGTGTGTGTGTGACTGTGTGTTTCATTTTGACAAGCACAGCATCTGCTTTTGTAATCCCTGGCTGATGATAGCAGGAATGTGAGAACCCCGTCTGCTATTTCAGTCAGTCTTGGTATTATGAGACTTCACTGTCCTTTGAAAATTGATGTTGATGATTTTCTGTTTGGCTTGTTTCCCCACAGTGTGAACATCTGGTTGGTCTCATAATGTTATCTCGCTGTATTCTTGTCCTGTTGTTTGTTGTTACATCTCAGTCAGCTCAAACAAACTTCAGTTATCACAGGCTCCATGGGAATTGAGCTAAAAACTTTGTCCTGAGTCTTGATTGTGTTTAATAAGACCAAAAACTTATATGTTGCAGAATGAGCAGTCTTATTAGATTGAGTGTTCTGCAGTTACAGAATAAATACACAAATTTCATATCCTGGCTTATTTTACTCTAACTCTGTTCTCTGTTTATTAGAAATGGCATGCAGATCCCCCCTGACTGTGCTTCTCCCGTCAGCTTGATGCTGTTATACCTTAACAGACACTGATACTTCATGCCTTTCATGGTTTACGTTTATATTTAATTTGCATTTTTTCTTTTGTTAACAAAAGAAATCTTTACCGTACTGGGGTTGCGGGTTTGGGAGGGCATTGTTTCTGTTCTTGTCTGTCTTCCCTTTTGTGGACTTCTTAATGAAAAGTGGCTTATATGCCTCAATAAAAACATCTTTACAAAATAAAAAGAAATGGCATGCAGAGAGACCATAAATGCATTAGTCTAATCAGTTACCATCTGTATGACTTATTGGGTTTTGTTTGTTGTCTTGTGATTACATTTTTGCCTACAGATGAGCAAAGGTATACTGCCAAATGAAAGGTTGTATTGGCATGAGAAGACTCATGCCTTAAGAATTTATTCATGCTTTTACGCCCCTCTAGTGTGAATATTTATTGCAGCAAAAGACAGAACAGTAAACCTCCTCATGCATCTTATCCTCTGTCCTCAGCACCTGTTTAACGAGAAACACACAGTACTGTCCCTGTCTCTCTCCTTCCTTTTCCTTACTCGGTTTCCCTCCTTTCTCCCTCTCTCAGCACCTGTGTTAGTGGAGGCATAGTATACATACCAGACATACTTCAGGTCTCAATGGGCCATATTCATCCACGCCTGTGTGTGTAATGTGTGTATGTCTGTCTCTGTGTCTTACTACCAACATCTGCTGAACCATTCCTCTTCTTTTAAATTTCAAACTCATTATCAGGTTTTTGTCTTATTCCTTTGTTTCTCTGATCTGCGTTAGCTGTTTGTTATATTATCTTCTGTTTGAAGTTGACTTAGCTTGTTTGATTCAACTTCAGTCACAGTCAAATTTCAACAAGTCAATGAATAACTTCATCTATTTAATTACGGCATCTGTTTTTTTGCTCAGACCAGGCTTTAGATGAAGAGACACATAGGGTTTTGGTTTTCATCACACTCCTTTGTCGAGTGTTTGGGTTGGTGGGAATATATGAAATCGTTTTTTCCATGTGTGTGTCCACTTGTCTGTTCTGTGTGTTGTCTTTTGAAGTTGCTCTATCCATCCCTCCTCCTCACACACACACACACACACTGCACTGATCTCTGCTGTCTGGGTCTGTGAAGCTTCACAAATTACTGCCACAGCAGATAAAAGAAACAAGAAACCAGCCTCCATCTAATGTATATGCTACAGTATGGATGGAATACACACAACTTCCAGACACCAGTGAATACTCCGGCATATTTGGCCAGCATAGGTCATTGGTTGTGGGAGGTATTGTCTTACCCCCAAACTGTAGAGATGTTCACATGTTTTCGATTAGTGGAGGGAATTTTGTAAGTGTGAATGAAGCGGATGTATGTGCATCTATGTCTCTCTCGCCCTCTTTTTTCTTTTGTTAGTATTTCTCTCCTGTTTGCATCAAAGGAGTAACTAAAATATCTGTATTTTTTTCCTTTCTTCTAGCTTTTGGTCACCTCCCAGTCACCGTTTTCCACAGCAGATGACTTGTACCTAGAGGGGCGAACATCAGGTGATCTCCCTATAGATGATGAAGATGGCGAAGATGATGGCTCAGGCTCGGGATCTGGAAATTACGGTACGGAGGATACTGTCTCTTGAACTCTCCTAGTTTGTAATTGTTTTTTGTGTAATATTAAATTGAGGGGTCACAGTAGAAGTAAAATTAGCACAAAGAAATTTGTAGAAATTGTACTTTCTGGAACTTCATTTCAAATTTCCTTACAAGCAGTCCAAAGGTTCTCCTGATCTTGTGTGTTTCTAACTACCCACTCAGTCAGACAAATGAGGAATATGTATTGTAGAGACAAGTGCTTGTAAATTCAGACACAGAAGCACTCTCTGTGTGCCAGATGTTTGTCCTGAGGTGATGTGAGATTTTATTGGAAGCTCACAGATGTCAAATACTTTCTGCCTTTATTATGAATGACTCACCTTTACACCCACAGTGAGTAACGTGTTGGAACATTTAGTTCATTCAGAACATTCAGTGTGATCCCAATATAAAGCGTTAATGTGGTATGATGTGGTTTTGTTAATTCCTGTAAGATATAAAACTCATAAATTGCATTCCTCCAGCATGTAACAAAACTGGTTAATGACCATCCTCAGAGCACGTTTTAAACGTAAATTCAAATCAATTCAAAAATAGCTTTTACTCCAAAATCCTTTATGGTTTTAGGTTGAAAAGAAAATGACTCTAAAGTTTTCCTGTATCTCAGCTTTCAGAGACCTCTCAGATGCAGAGGAGTTACTCAGAAGGTTTCTCAACTTCTCTAAGACCACAGTCTCCAAAGAAATGGTTCCAGTTCAGCCACAGCCAACAGCAGACTCTCCTCACAACCCACCAACCACACCAGCAGACAGCCAGGATCAGACAACAACACCAAACATATTCCCTACTGGAGACAACAGGGATGAGGAGGTAGAATCTTACTTTTCCTTTTACTTAAATCTTTATCTCAAAGTTATAAAAATCCTTATGACTTGGGTCCCAGGGCAAACCATGGTAGACTATTTCAGACAAATATTTTCAGTGGTATCGTTTCATACACTTTGAATGATTTTTTTTTTGTTGTTGTCGGTAATCTCATGATTTACAGATTTATCATAATCCAATCCACCTTGCAAGTATACACCATTATAGAAATGTTGATTTATGATGTTAGTGAGTTGATATAAAGTAATTTCTTACCTCTGCAAGGTGAACAGTAAAGCTATAAAACTAAGAGTTTTAACAATGTATTTCCAACATTTACACCATAGTCTAAATGGTGCTGACTATAAGATTTAAACCTACATTAGCTTCAAGTTTTTTCGACCCTACTTTTTTATCCAGTGCATCATGCATTTAATTTCATGCATGCGTATATTCTTCCAGGTACCAGGTATTGGCACAACAGCTGACTGGTTCTTGAAGAGTACCAGCCCCAGCTCCACCAGCATCCATCCCACTGAAACCACTGCAACCGAATTCAGTATAGACATCAGTGTAACCAAAGATACCGACGAGAACAACAGCCTGGATAGGTGGGATGTCTTGACATCCAAAGATAGTGAAGGTAAAGATTTGAACCAAGAGGAAATGGGCAATGATATGTCCAATGATCGAGGCAGAATATATGTGATTGACCCTCCAGGAGAGGTGACCTCTGAGAACATGTGGGAGCGGACAGAAGTTCTGGCAGGTAAGGACAGATTTCTACAAGCCCTTTTTAGAATATCAGGATTTAGATTGATGATGATGATAAAACCTTTTTGAATTTTTTCTTCTAAAATTATATATCTTGAAGTAAATGGTCCTTTTAATTATTTTTGACAGTGTTGTTCAGTCAAGGTCATAATGTCAAAAATTTGAACAGTTTGGAAGCTGGTCAAAAAAAAAAAAATTCTCTTGTGTCCTCTCCAGCGGTGATAGCATGTGGAGTGATTGGATTCCTCTGTGCTGTTTTCCTCCTCCTCCTCCTCGCCTACCGCATGAAGAAGAAGGACGAAGGTAGCTATGACCTTGGAGACACCAAACTTTCCACGACAGCCTATCACAAAGCGCCTACCAAGGAGTTTTATGCCTGAATTCGGCAATAGGGACTTTGAATGGAATCTTTAATCTGCCAATCAGGGCTGAGAATGGATCTATAAACAGCTGAAGATGGTTCCTGTTGTTGAAGTTTGAAGTCAAGCACCTCTGCTCTTCTTCAGTGCTCTTTAGAATTTTTTCTTTTATCTTTCCTACGCTCCTCCTCTGCCATCATTTTCATCTTTTTCTCCACATAATGTCCAGTTTTTGTGAAGAAGAGGCCATAACAGAACAAATAAGACTATTAAAATACATTCCTATCATTTCCATCCCAGGGAAAGGAGTTAGACATTCAATACACAGCCTAAATTTTGATAAAGGAATCTTCTCTTGAGTATCACAGCAGAAAACAACGTAGTCTTGGAAAGTGATCAACTTTAAAGTATTGATAACATTGTGCCTTAAACCTACATCTCAATGCTGAACCACGTGGGGCCGGACTTGGTTCTGCATTACACACAAATCAAATGTCCCATTTAGCAGAACTAAATAGGCCAGCTCAGACAAACAGCACAAGGAAGTAAACATGAATAGCCTTAATGCATTTTGAATGCTGTTAAATGAGACGGTGCCACATATGGGATTAATACTTCAAAGAACTTTCAAACGCTGATACCCTTTACCCTTTTATTTGAGGTCAAATTTGCTTTGTTAACATCTTGTATTGTTACATTTCATTTTCTGTACGCTTTACTTTGAAGGGTTTTTTTTTTTTGTCATTATGAGGAATGAATATGTTTTTTCATATGCTGTCCAGTATTGGTGTGAACGATTTTGTTACTCTGCAGGTACATATTTTTGTTGTTTTCTCTCAGATATTTGACATTTATATAACTGACCAAATATAAATGTGCTTTATTTGTCTTTTGGAAAATTATTTTTAGTAGCTTTTTTGATGTGTTTGCATATTTAGAGATTATATTTGTGTAAGCCATTTTTTAAAGAGATTTCAGTCTTCATTGCATTCATACATGGGTAGCCTAAAGCAGGTTAAAGTCCCTCAACCTTGCATCTGTCTAACATTAGTAATATTTTCAGGACTATTTTATTTGGTGACTGGTTGCAGCAAACGTGGGACAGGATTGCTAAGGTAGGGCCAAGGCTAATGACTATAATTCACAAACCATAAAAGTGACCAATGTTGTCTGACAAAAGCCAAAGCACATTCCTGTCTTACTGTCAACTGTATATGGCTGTAATGGCAGGTTTAGTTAAAGTCAAGTTAAAGGGACAGTTACAGCATTCAGTGTTTCTTACAGTTTATAGTGTCAGGGTTTATTCATGCAGCAGGGTTGGAGAGTTAAAATGCAATCAATGACAGATATCTGTTTCTTCTTAACTGTAATAAGTAGTGTAACCCACTGGGAGTTTCCAACTCTGTAATGTTTACAATGTTAGTCTGAGTGCAAGCATGTCAGGTTTTAAAGACGTTTCCTAATTCTCCTTCTATACCTTAACTAGCCAACCAAAGAAGTGTGGGATCTTTTAGACTTTTAGAGCTTGAATAAGGATACAGTTAACAGCTATGACAACAGGGTGTTATTCCCTTTTGATAGCACCTAATTTCTACTTGTGTGTAACCTGTAAAAAAGGATATATTTTAGTGAAAATATTGGATATTTGCCCTATGTATCGACTGAGGAATTTTATCCAGTTACCTACTGCTTATTATGTGTCAAAGCAGAATACTTTTCATGTCAGCTTTTCAATTACTGAAATTTGGGGGGGTGTCTTGAAGCACTATTGGTGGCCAAAAAATCTTAATGAAAAGGTTATTGGTTATCAAGATGACTGAGATTAATGGTTGATACATACAAAGAGGTGGGTTAAGTAGTTAAACTATGAGTAGACCAGCCATTTATCTACACATTCTCATCAAAATTACATTGAGTACAGATTGTTTATTTCTGTTGTTCTTAGTTTGTAGACTTTGAGTTCCATGCTGCATAACACATTTTAAATTGGTATAAGCGGTTCTTTTATGGGATTGTTACGGCCATTTTTGTTGTTAGATTTTCCTTTGTTAAAGGTCATTGACCCTATCTGTTGCAGCAATTTCTTTGTTTGTAAAATGTTACATTAATAATTTGCTTTAGTCAAGGCTTCTTAATAGTGTTTTTATGATATAACTACCATGGCAGTAATAGAACTATATCTGACTATTTTAGAACAATTCTAGACTATCTGAATGCAAATGCATACTACCTATTCATCATGGCTGGAATAAGCAGGACGATCTGATCACTAACCTACTGTGACTTACTGTTGATAACAAGATATTTTGTGGGCACTTGAATCCTTAGTGCCTTGCAATTCATTGTCTACATTCACGTATAGTGTTGTCATGCTTTGACCTTTGAGCTGTGTAGAACCATCTGTAATAGTTCTTGGCTAGACTGCACAACAACTGAAATGTCTACTATGAAATATCCCCAAAGGGGGTCAAGACAACAGGTCAGCACTTGCTGACAATCCAACAGGTGATGACACTCAATAACCTTTCTCTAGGATATCTGTAAGTTTATACAATATGTTGATAATACTATAATTTATACGTATTAATTTATACTTGCTTAGACAATAGTCCAGGTTAATAGGTCAGTGATAAATTGGGATTGTACAATATTTACTCATGGTTGAAGCCTCTTTGTGCCTACTGCTCAGTTGTTCAGTTGTTTTTTGTTTTTGTTTATTTTGATATTTATGTTTTTAGAGTATTTGACAAGCTTTGTTTCAATTCATTTTCGTTATCAATTATCCATCTTTTTCTATATGAATGACTCTAATAAATGATTAAAGTAGAATAATAAGTTCCTTGTAAATATTTAGCAACTTTCATTTTCATCTAAGTTGAATATGAATTAACTGATGCCTTGACTTAACAAATGATCAGCTACACAATGATGAGGACCAACCAAAATTTACCAATACGATGTATGTGCGAGAGGCGGCCTACAGAGAACCGTGTTGCTGAAATGGTATATCTAAGGAGGTTCACTACTGAATAAAAGATGTGGCTGTAATGCAATGCTGAAACTGGCTATTTGTCATTTTTCAGGCTTGGGGGATTGGTCTGAATATAAGATCATACATTCCTTCTTTGCCCTTGCACACACACATCAAAACAGGACAGATGTATTCACTCAACAGTATGTGTGCTAATGTTCAGCAGCCTCTCTGTCCCTCTTACTTTCTACCCTTTTATTTATCTTTTTACAGTCATTTACCTGTCGACTATCTATCTGTCTCTGGCACATACACAAAATCTGTGTGCTCATTGGCCACTCAAACAATAATTTTATGTATCCACACAGTATTTTGGACCTCTGTCTTATAAACCAGTGTTGTGCATTCACTGTGTGAAAAATGGCAAAACCAAAAGGCTATCCGAAGCCAGATTCTTCTGCAAGTCCTTTAATCTAATTCTACAGAAATTCATGGTGTCATTAGGTGAAAGCTCTGACTCAACACACAGTTTGTAATGAACATTGTGTAAAATGTCCCTACACTCGAAAGGCCACCTATTGGTAAAAGCAGTCAGATGTAAGTTTTGTTTTACTTGTTTGACAGTAGTGCAGAAAAACATTTCCTACTGACCTCAAGAAATATCCTTTTGAAAATGTAGGTGCCAGAAAAAAGAAAAAAAAGATTTCAAACCACTGCAACACCACCACCACCACCAGCAACATGTGAATGGAGCCTAATGGTCAGATGTTTTCTAAAGCCCAGCGATGCAGAGAGTAAAAAAACAAGAATGACAGAGGAAACTGAAAAAAGAGGCTGGTGAAAAACAGTGGAGACACTGGTTTTCTTATATCATTGTGTGAAAAGAAGAAAAAAAATGAAGGAAACTATAAGTAAACATGAATCTGATCCTTCTCACAGGGTGGGTCATTTACAGTGAATGCCATTGACTTTAGAAGATTAATGGTAGAAAAGGACGAGGGGTGAAAACCACAGATTGGGGTATGGGCAGAGATGTGCTCTGTTTTTTACAGTTTGTAAATATAATCCAAGAAGTGGACATCATTTTGGTAACCACAACTGTATGCTAGGACATCATTCTTCCTTCTATGCATTCAACATTGTTTAACCTATGCTGAATAATATTGAAACTGAAAAATGCACAGAGCATTCTCAGAATCAAATCTTCACAGAATGTGAACTATGCTAATTTTTACATTCCTTCAATCCAAACTTTGAGAGCTCAAACACACTTGGAACCTAATATTTGTTTTGTCTACATGCAATATACTTAAATCTATCCATGAAACAATGGCTGAACTAGGTGTCAGGTATGAACCCAAATCATTGAATGATTAAAGTCAATGTTAAAGTGCCAGCTTTGATACTCTATCATAAAAAGCTGATTGGGCCTAAATGTGTGTCTGAGTGTGTGTTAGCTATGAAAATAGTCTTTAGAAGTGACAGACTGTGTTATGCAGCCCATAACTGGCATTTATCTACTGCACATTTAAACACTACTCAAAGTTCAAAATAAAGAGCAGACAAAAACCAAGAGTTCATTTGTTCATCTAATTCTGTTTATAGTTTCATCTTCGAAATTTTAAATGGTTTACTTTACTATTTAAATTATTAATATTATTTGCTAATATTATTTTTATTTTTAATATTATTATTTATTATTTTTATATACGTATAAAAGACGGCGCTTTTATTTTGAAAAAAGCTATACCGGAAGTGTAGTTTCGTTATCACGTTGAAATCACGAGCACGGAAACTCTTTATATTCCGGTGTTCATGTTGCGTTCCTTGTTACTAAATTACTCTTTTTAAAGTCTTGTAACGTCAACGATAACAAAGACTCTAACTTTGGCCTGAAGGGTTTGTGTTTGTGTTATTTTATGTAGGTTTCAAGTCAAGTTTTATGATGATTGTTACCCGGTAACGTTTCTCTTCGTCCTTAGTAACGCTAGTCTGTATGAACGACTCCCTTACATCTATGTAACGGCATGTTTCTGATAAAATAAATAAATAAATGAATAACACCCACAATTTTGGTGGTGTATTTGAATTGATCGCAGGCCAGCTCAGACTTAAAATCGCTAGTCATAACTGAAGGTAAAGCTATCACCAGCTAACGTTGCTTTCCTCCCACAGTCAGTATTAGATAAAGGTAAATCTAGTAAACCTTAACAAGTCAGATAGAGTTTCATATTGTTGGAGTCACCTCTTTTAGATTAGCTGCACAGCATTTTTGTTTGTTTGTGCTGCTGGTTTTGAGTGAATTATTGAATTTTTGTTGAATTGCCCCAAAGCTTGTAAAGAGGTTCAGATGACCATTAAAAGTGATTGAGTCAGTGATACTGTTGTATCCAGTGTCCTCCATGTGAATTTGTAGCAATGTGGGATCAATTATGTGCTGCCATATTCAGGGAATTTCCTTGTTAAGGGTTATTTGGCCAGCTTCGTTGTGATTCCCTCTAATCACACTGATATTTCACTGTCCCCAGATGACTTGGGAGGGGAGACTGCCTTTCCTAGGATCCCTCTTCATGTTTCTCTGCATGCTGTCATCTCTGTGTGACTCTCACCCTCACTCTGCTTGGCCCCTGAGTTCAAGGGCTGTGGCCGGGGCCGCATCCAATGATACTGCAAGGAAAGGTATTCAATCTTTCCTGGCATCAGCAATTAGATATATTGATAGATAGCAATATAAGCCTATGCATGAAAATCTGGGCAGACATCAGCTTGTCTTCAGTATTTTCTTTATAGACCATAAAGCAGTGGCAGTGGTACAGAAATCAAGTGGTTAAAAATACATGCCAAAGTTTACAGATCATGTTGGATACTGGATTGAAAATAATTCCATCCCAGCTCTTACACATTTACAAGATTCTTGTCAAGAAAGACTTGAGGATGAAACCTGACTTTCTTTTTTTGTGTTTCCAGTTGCATATATAGCAGCAGAGGTAGCAGGCTATGCTGATGTGGTAAAACAGATCATTGACCTGGCCGTATTCGGTGCTGCCCAGAATCGGTCTTACAGACGGCTGGCCGACTTCACCGACACCATAGGGAACCGTGTCAGTGGCTCACACAACCTAGACATGGCTATCAAATACATGTACAATGCTATGACACAGGATGGGTTGGATGTCCATCTGGGTGAGTATGCCTTGTTATTTGTCTTACTGCGTGCAGGATGTTAGAAGTGAAAACGTGGTTCAATTTGCTCATATGAAAGAATCTCTAGAAGCAAGGTCTTGTCCTCTCCTGAGTGTAAAGAGTAAGTTTTGCTTTTGTGTCCTCTTGTTTGGTTTTATTCTCCAGAGCCTGTCAAAATCCCACACTGGGTGAGAGGGGAGGAGAGTGCAGAAATGATTGTGCCCAGGGTTAAAAATCTGGCTATACTGGGACTGGGTAGCAGTGTAGGAACACCACCTGAAGGTAAAGACCATTGCTGTGTAAAATCTTCTTAAAAGCTGCCACCCATCTTCCTTTTACACCCCCTCACTCTGTCCCTGTTATCTCTGCAGGTATCAAGGCAGAAGTGTTAGTGGTTCAGTCTTTTAAGGAATTGAAGCGAAGAGCCAGTGATGCCGTAGGGAAGATTGTTGTCTTTAACCAGCCATTTGTCAGCTATTCGGAGACGGTGGCTTATCGTGCTTATGGTGCCTCAGAGGCAGCTAAAGTGGGAGCTGTGGCCACACTCATTCGATCTGTCACTCCGTTCTCTATTAACAGGTATCTATCTATCTATCTTTCTATGAGAATTATTATGAAAAGTACACATCATCCTGAGCTTTTCTGTCAATAAGTGAGTGTTTATGCAACTGTAATGTTTCTCTCTGTGTGTCTTTCCCTCTGTAGTCCCCACACAGGTTGGCAGGACTACCAGGATGGAGTGAGGCGCATCCCTACAGCCTGTATCACTGTGGAGGATGCTGAGCTGATGTGGCGTTTGGGGCAGAGGGGGCAGAAGATCGTGGTCAGACTCACCATGGGAGCCAAGACTCTGCCGGACGCTGACTCTTTCAACACAGTGGCTGAGATAACGGGGTGGCAGCACCCTGAGCAGGTAACATTCACTCACATACACCTGCTTATCTGACCTGTTTATCTCTGACTTGTTTGTTGATATCATCATGCAACAGTCTCTCTTTTCATCTTAGTGTTGTGTTAAAACTGTTGGGTGGGCTTTCTAAGTAAATTGTGTGGGGAACAGATGTCCTGTTAGAATTACATTTTTGGAGGAAAGAGTGGGAGTTTAGTGGGACGAAGACTTAAAGTTCTAACCTCTATTTGCTCAATGGAGATATTCCCACAGATATTTAGTGTGCCTTTATTTTGCTGTGTGTGCGTGTGTGATTTAATCTTTCCAGAGAAGCACTGAGGCTGGGCTCAGCTGGAATTACTGAGAAATGTCTCTGTCAAGATTCAGTATAAAGTGGGTTTCTATGGAAACACAACATTGCATTAACTATTCACCTGATGATTGTGTTTTTTCTTTGTTTTGGGGGGAAAAAAAATTTTTACCCAAGGAAGATTTGAAAATTCCCTTAATGAATCCCTAAATTCGGAACATATGAAATGATTTATATAAATTACAAACCTGACATTACAACATTTTTCCCAGATCCCTGCATTTTTTTTCTGTTGGGCAGTCTAAACAACTCAACTAAAATTATAGGCCTGCTGAAATTAACCAATCCTTTTATGGTATTAACATGAGTTGTCATTTGTGAACACATGGGAACATAAGCAAACAGAGCGACGATTTGAATCTACATTTTGGTGTTTTGTTTTTTTCCGGTACTGCAAGTGTGGCAAACAACAGTCACTCTTTGTGTTTGTTTTTGATTGTCAGGCTTTGAAAAGTATGACTAATCAACTGTGTGTGAAACTTATGAGTCAATGGGAATGGATGTAACCTCTAGCAGGAACATTGTCCTGCAACTAGGATAAACTTAATCTGAGTCCAGCATGAACTGTGTGAAAATGTGTGGTGCACCCTAGTCAAACTGTTAGTCTGCCACAGGGCTGAACACACATAGAAAGACAGAATATATGGAAATTGTAGCTACAACTTTTTTCACTGGCAGACTCCTCAGTCATTGAATAAGATGGCAAAATTTGTCCTGCTCTAAGGGAGAAGCCTATCACTACAGAGAGAAAACACATTATCTGACCCAGCCTGCAGCTATGCAGTGAAGTGGCACACAATGTCACACACAGCTCCTTTGGCCAAATCTGGGTAAGAACCCAGACACGTCTAGCAGGTAGAACCTGATCAATGCATTGGGCGCTGCTGCACAAAAGTATACAGCTTCACTCTGTTTGTGGGAGGGACACTCTGATGCTCCTTAAAAAATGTCCACTCTTGGTTATGCCACTTACTGGACAGGGCTGAGAAAGCAGTCCAGAGGGTCCTGGATACCAGAAGTGGCATTCTCAGCACCCAGGCACATGCTGCCCAATAGAGGTACAAAGATGTGGATACACCAGTAGGACTAGACGGGCAGATTTAAGTTAGAGTCCTTGGAAGAAACTGTCTGGAACTTTTGTCTTCTCTGCTCAAAGAGTTCCTTGCTGTCCGAATGAAAGTGGATGAGAAGCACGATCAGCATTTCCCAATCATAGGGACTGCCCCAGTTGGGTTGAACCGGTGTTTCCAAACATGCAGAGCATGGTATGTGCATTTTAGTTACATTTGTTAAACCTGCATTAAAAACAGGACTGCAGCATAATGCAGGAGAATGTAGAAGAAGCTTCTGGGTAGACTTGACCAAACTGATTTAACTTTTTCCATTTCTATGTGTCACACACATAAAGCCTGTGTGAACTTTCCACCGTGTGGTCAGTGAATCATGGTGTGTGCTGTATACACACTCACTAAGCACTTTATTTGGAGTACTGCACTAATACTGGGAAGGGCCTCCCTTTGCTCTCAAAACAACTTAAATTCTTTGTGGCACAGATTCTACAGGATGTTGGAAATATTCTTTTGCGATTCTGGTTCATGTTGACATGACTGCATCACATCGTTTCTGCATATGTGTCAGCTGCACATTTGTGGTGCCATTCTCCTGCTGTACCACATGTTCTCTTTGATTCAGACCTGGTGACTGAGGAGGTCACTGGAGTTCACTAAAGTCAGTGTCATGTTCATACACCCAGTTTGAGACGACTTTTGCTTTGTGACATGGAGCATTATCCTGCTGGAAGTAGCCATTAGAAGAAGGTAAACTGTGGCCATAAAAGGAAACACATGGTCAGCAACAAAACTTAGAAAGGCTGTGGCATTCAAACTATGATTGAATGGTATTAAGGGACCCACTGTGCACCAAGAAAACATTCCCCACACCATCACACCACCACCACCAGCCTGGACTGTTGACACAAGGCAGGTTGGGTCAATGGAGTCATGCTGTTGATGCCCGACCATCTGTGTGCCTCAGCAGAAATCCAGATTCATCAGACCAGGCTACATTTTTCCAGTTTTCAACTGTCCCGTTTTGAGTCTGTGCTCACTGCAGCCTCAGATTTCTGTTCTTGCCTGACAGGAGAGGAACACGATCTGATCTTAAGCTGTTGTAGCCCATCCACCTCAAGATTCTCACCGCAGTTATAGAGTGGTTATGTGAGTTACTGGAGCCTTTCTGTCTGGCACCAACAATCATGCCACCGTCAAAGTCACTAAGATCACATTTATACCCATTCCTATGTTTGCTGTGAAACTCCTGACTGTATCTGCATGATTTTATAAGATACGTGTTTGCTGGAAGATGAAGGTAGAGGGTGTTTGCACTGTGATTAGTTCCACTATGAACTGTTTGTGTGTAAGCCTTTACTCCCTCACAGCCTCTTGAGCCTGCGAATACAAGGCCTGCTGATTCAACAGTTGCAAAACATGTTGTCATAATAGCATAGTCCAAGATGGCCAAATACAAGATTCCATACTTTGACTGCTAACAGAGAGCGCAAACTAGTTCTGCTTGGTATTGCAATAATGTCATTATGTCCACTTTATTTCAGCAGTTCCGAATGTGTGTAATATGAGTGAATATCTTTACAAACTACAGTCTCTATTTGTGGGAAAAAGGCTTAACCCAAACCCTAACCCTCATCCTACCACTGTAGATAATTTCAAAATCAGTCATAAGACTTGGATTAGAGGAACATCGCTGATGTAAGTTGTTACTATTTTGATCTGGGAATGAACGCTTGGTCCCTCATTATAGAAAAGGGAAATGAAACACATGGCATAGTTGACATCATTTCTGGCTCTGTGACTTGTGCTCCGGCTGGCAGTAGCAGAAAATGTGGTTGGGGTGTGTGTGTGTGTGTGTGCACGTTCATAGACAGACATACATTTGAGGTTTAGTGAGTCATTTCCACAGTTAAGCCTTTCAGGACCTTTCAGAGTCATCTGGGAGTGATGAGTTGCTGGGATCTTTTCCACCCACTGAACCTCTACATGTCCCATCCTTATTTTACATTAAAATCTTAACTTTTCAAATATAAAGTGTCCTGATATGTAGTCTTTCTGTCAATAACTATGCCTAAAACACAAATCATATAGCTAGACAGATTGTGTCGAGTACCAATTATAAATACTTGTCTGTATTTGTTGGAAAGAATGTTTTTGTTAATCCCACAAAAAGTACACTGAACCATATCTCTCTTTTTTACTTTGTTGGTGTTGGGCGGCGATTGTAAAGTGGCGTACACTGAAATTAACGGCAACATTTTCCCACATTTAGCTGCAAACAATTTTTTAAAAAGTGGTGACAATTTTGTGAAAGTCACTCTTTACCAGATTTACAGCAAATATATATATATACACTATATTGCCAGAAGTATTCAATCACCGATCCAAATAATTGAAATCAGGTGTTCCAATCACTTCCATGGCCACAGGTGTATAAAATCAAGCACCAATGCATGCAGACTGTTTCTACAAACATTTGTGAAAGAATGGGTCGCTCTCAGGAGCTCAGTGAATTTTAATTTAAATCTAAATATTAGATCTAAATGTAAAATGTTGAATATAAATGTTGGAGGAAAACTAAATATTTGGCTAATATGCAAATTCACACTGCTGGTCTAGATTAAGATTTAATATTTAAATTTAAGATTTACATTACATTAAAAACATTTTTTAAGAAAAGTGAATATGACAAAGTTCACAAAAATTGTTGTAAATCTGGTAAAAAGTGAAAATTCATACCCCTTTTTTCTAACAATGTTTGAAGCTAAATGTGGTGAAATGTTGGTGTTAATTTCAGCATACACTAATTTAAACTAAGATGACTGCAATGTATGTAGTTGTCTTCACTGTCAGCACATTGTACAAAACAATACTAGTCAGTTAATGGTACCCCTCAATAATAAGAGGGGAAAAGTATATTAATACAAAGTAAATGGGGGTAGAAGGATCTTTCTGAGGTTCACCATTGTAAGAATTACAATACGACAGAAAATAATCCACAGTGGATTGAAATAGATATGGATGTCCTGATATTTCATTGTTGCAAGATCAGGATGTTTATGAGCAAATTCCACACTCAAAAGACTGCTCTGTAAAATCCCTGAAACATGCCCTAACCTGGGATAAACCCTTACATGGAAAACGTAAATTTGATTTAGAGGTAGACTCGTCTGATATTGCAAAACAAATTCAGTGATTTATGGGTATTGCAAATAGAAGCATGTCTGTGTGTGTTTGCGTCTCTGTATTAAATGCCAAAGTAGATATTGACACAAATGTTAATAGTACTGAACTTATTTTAAGTAAACTGGTGGCACCTTCAGCAGAAACAGAAAGTAGGCCTATATGAGTGTTGTATGGTAGAGGCTTTCGTATTAACGGAAAGGATATCCTCTGGGTCATTGTCCAGGCGGAGCTTGATCAGGTCAGAAAATGTTTTGTAACCTGGAACAACGGGTCAGGAGCATCCCATTGAAATATCACTCTGAACTGTGTGTTTTTGTCTTTGTGTCCTTGCTGATAAACAGTATTTTTTCAATTCTAAAAACTGAGCCAAATTTCAGTCATGCCATGTTTGTGTGTGATTTATTATAAAATGTAGACAGGATACGGGTTGGACAGCATTATCTGTTCCAGTTCTCTCATACTTGGCTAAGTCAGAGCAGACATATAGTCAAACTGCCATGTATACGCAGCTGGAAAAAGTGTCCCACTGCTTTCTCTCAATCTGTCTTTTCTTTGTTTATATCTCTTTTATCTGTCCAATCTGCTAGGTCGTCTTACTGAGTGGTCACTTGGACAGTTGGGATGTGGGCCAGGGCGCCATGGATGATGGAGGTGGAGCAATGATTTCCTGGGAGGCCCTGTCACTCATCAAGGACTTAGGTAAGAGACACTCATACCGTATATACAAACACACATAAAGTACATGACAACATACAGAGGTACTTACATAGAAAGAAACATGTACATAGTGTGGAAATGCAGAAATGTATATAGGTTGCAGCAAGCTTACACAAACATATTAACAAAGTCAAGTAAATGATTTCGTGTATTGTTTATGTAACCAACTTGGCCCGCTCAGGTCAATAGTATTATTTATAAACAAGAGACCAGGCCATAAAAGTACAACTCTCTCTGTATAAAAGCAAAAAATAGTAAAGCCCTAAGAACAAGAGAGAAAAATAAAATTCACTGGTGCTTCATTTATCTCCAACAGCAAGGTAGTGAATACCATGAAGAAGGAGCAGAGTATCTAGTTCCAAACATAGGGACAAATTACAAAACAATTCCTCTGACTGTAAACAATAATTTCCTCCAACTGTTTGTAAAGGAACAAGAACACACATAATTAGGAAACAGACTGATATACAGTTGAGTATTCTTATAGACAAAAGAATGCAACTGGAAAAGGTTCGTCAAACCGAGAGTACGTGGTCCACTGATGAAAAGTTTTATAGTCATGAACAGTTAAGTTTATTTTGTATTACAAGTTTTAAAGAAAAGAACTTCAGTAGTGAAACCAGGAGCCATTATCTCCCCTGTGTGCATATTTTGCTGTGTGTTCATTTGTCTCCTCATGTGTCTCTAGGTTTGCGTCCAAGGAGAACCCTGCGAACAGTGCTGTGGACAGCTGAAGAGCAGGGTGGAGTTGGAGCACAGCAGTACTACAATCTACACAAGGTACTGTTTACTTTTACTGCAATACTTAATAGGGAACACACTGTAACAGCAGTAAAGCAAATGTTGTTCTTGCTTGTAAGAAGCAAGGAGGGTCGCTCCACATGGTGAAAGTATAGACTGCAGGAGTGTAGAAATATACTTTCAGCGAACTGGAGAGGCCTTGGCTAGCTACCAGGTTTTTCTCTGTGCAAAGGATCTAAACAGCAATCTACAGTCTCACAGAGTTTCCTTCTTTAGAGATTTGGCTGCCTACCAGGCCTTAACCCATAATAAACTCCACTCTCAAAAACAGAGGTACAAGGTTACTGCATTTATTTGTACCATTTTTCTTGTCCTGGTTTGAAAGTAGTTGTGCTTAACTTTATCTCGTGAGGGGTCATATGAAGACTATTCAGTGGCTCACTCTTTCCATTGACTGAAGTTTGTGTTGTTTTCAATTATTCAAACACATTTTAGGTTGTTTTTTTTATGTGTCCATGCCTGTCTTGGCCTCTCGCTTCCTCATTTCTTCAATCTCCTCTGTCCTTTCTCCACCCAGGTGAATCTGTCCAACTTTGACCTCGTCATGGAGTCTGACTTGGGAACTTTCACCCCAGAGGCTCTGCAGTTTACAGGCAGTGATGTGGCACGACAGGTGGGATTGAAAACAAAACACTGTTGCACAATTATTAGTATTTATACAGGTTTAAAAGTCTGAGCACAGATTCTGCACAGTGGCATGATTTAGTATCCAGTCAATTAAATGTGCTGTTTTTCCTCCATCAACTCCTTACTTCACATTTACATTTCACCTTAAGACCACTTCCCAACTTCCCACATAACCTCCCTTTTGTTCATTTAAATTGCATGTGGGAAGTAGTTTCTGCCACAGAAACCATAGCGATAAATGCAGAAAACCCAGGCTTACCACAGAAGTGGTGTATCTTTTATGTGAATGTGGCACTGTAACGTCTGCAGCTTGCATCTGAATTAAAATGGCCATTTAATGCAAGAATTAGGTAATGCATCTTGGAATTAAAATATTTGAAATAATGTTGAACTATGATTTAAAAGCACTGGTGTATAACAGACCAGTGTGATGAGCTAAAAAGTCTTTGGTGTGTGTCTTTATCACCAGGTGATGGAAGAAGTGGTCAAACTGTTGGCTCCCATTAATACAACCAAACTGGAAACACATGGAGAAGGGACAGACATCTCACCGTGGATGCAGGCAGGAGTACCAGGTCAGCTGAATCTGTCTGTCTGCAACTAGTAACACTTAAGATAACAGAGCACAGTGAAACTTGATATTATAACAACTTTAAGAAATTTTTATGTGTCGGCCGTGAACACAAAAAAAGATAACTAGAGAATGACTTTCTAATTTTTCTGGTTCTGGTGTTTATGAGCTCTTTATGCTTCTGAAAGTGCTACGTGCACCGAATCCCATCCTCACTGATGAACTAGGAGTATAGTGTTGGGACGTAGGGGCCGATTTTCACTAGTAGGGTTTCTTAAAGGTATGAATTGAAACTTCAAGACGTTACAAGTAGGATGGGACTTTGTCCGGTCAGTAAAGTTGAATCTCCAAAGCAGACTGCTGACATTTTTTAAATGATACGTATACAATGTAAAGCTACAATAATAGAATAAAGATTAAAATAGAAAAACAGTATAGAATCAATAGAATAAAATTGTTTAGTATTAGATCACACAAACCTGAACCTGTGTATTTGTATTGGCTTTGTATTTGTTCCTGTAAAAAAGGTCAGTTTGTACATTGGATATTGAAACCCACACAGCACAGATCAGGCTTTAGAAAGTCTGCTGTATAATATATTGAACCCACAATAATGTTGTAATTGTTCTCAATATCTAACAGTGTGGTTCTATGTTTGTGGCTTTGATAGAAATTTAGTGGTTCAAACACCCTCTCTGCTCTGTCTAGTTTTTTTTAGGAGTGAAATCGCATTTTACATAGACATACATTATTGTATAACTTTTAAAAGAGGAACTGAAAAAATCAAGCAAACATAAGCAAGCGAGCAAGCAAACATAATATTTAAACATTTCAGCATGTAACCAGGCACCGCTAACGTTCCTACTTTAAAGCAGTGACAAGGTGTATGTGCTATGTGGTTACAGTGACAGTCTTCCATTATCAAACATTTAACAGTTCCAGTGGAGCTGCTGAGGGTTTGGTCCCTTGCTCAATGGCACCGTCGAAGTATTAGGGCTTCTGCAGCAGTTTGTCTGTTTTAGGAGCCTATTTGTCTGAATGGGGACTTAATGCACCCATTAGCTCAAGTAAAAGCAGCATCAATATTTGTTTCAAATTGCTTTGTCACACGAGTGTTAGTCTGATCAGCCAGACATAAAGATGATGGATGTAGGAACCAGAATGTGGAAAACCAGGCAGGGTCTGGATTGTATGTGGGACAATTTAAAAATAACATCCACCAACATGTAACAAATCTGTTTTCACCATTGAGTCAGTAGCAATTCTCATATGTGAATCAAACAGTGCAGTGATGCAGTCTTTTCTTTAAACAATATGAAAGATGTAAAAAAAAATTAAAAATTAAATGATGTTTTACCATTTGTGATCTAATTAGTGTTACTGTACTAATTGTTACATTTCTATCATTAGTCTTGTACTTAGGGATATGTTAAAATGTGGATATCATAATCTGTAAGGGATCTCAGATCCTTTACTTAAATGAAAATACAAATACTCCATTACAAGTAAAAGTAAAATTCTACGGAAGTGAAAGTACAAAAATATTATTAATTATTAAATGCTGGTGAAGGAAGAGGGATAGATTTGTTTTTACTTTTTGGAGACAGGATATTTTTCCAATTTACAGTATTTTTTTGAGCTCTCTTGGAATTTACATCTTTGAGCCATTTTGTTTTTACTTGGATTGAAAAATATGTTCATTATTATATTTCTTATTACTGTGGGGTCCAAAGGTGTATGCTTATGAAAAAGCAATGAAGGTGACAGTGCATCTAGGATGCCACATGCCATCTCCTCCAAAACATCAGTGACTCTTGATCAGTTGGGGAGATGAAATGGCTTTGACTGAAGAACTGTATTCTTTGAAGGCGATGGCAAAGTTGTCTAGTTATAAAAAGCTCATGGGACAGTTTATGTTAATCGAAAGCAGTATTGATAGATGTTATGTGGAACCAATAAGGAGAGAGAGAACATAGATTTACTCCTGATACTTACATTGGTTTGGTCGAAGCTTTGGCAAGCTTGTATCCCAATGAGACAGGAAGCTTCTCAGGTTACATTTTAAAATCTAAGAACCAAAACTGATTCTTTTAAATAGTTAATTTAATGGCTGTTTTCCGTTATGTCTCCGTAAAGCTTTGGAATGCATCATGTTTTGGTTTCTTCCTCGGTGAATTTTAGCTGATTATAGAGTTCACACTCCAGTTGGGTGTTCACCTGTTTTATGAAATGATTTATTTAGCCCTGTGTCCTTGCCTCTAATTGAGCCTCAAATGTCCTTGACTCAAAATGATGGCGCCTTCCTCCCTGTTCTGCCATACTTGTATATCTTACAGATACCTTCATTATCATCTCAGTATTCTTGCCAGCAACACTTTTTGCATATGACCTTTTATTTGAGTCTTGACTACTACTAAACTACTAGTATGTCTGTGATTTAAGCGACTGTATTTCTTATGAATCTGAAGTGAAACTGAGATATTTAGAAAATGGGTGGGCATTTTAAATTTTTATCAGTTTTAAGTTAAGTTACTTACTCTACCTTGGGTACACAATATACTGTAGATTTATAACACTAAAAACAATGACTAAAGAATAAATTAGAAATAACTGAACACAATCAGTGTAACTTAATGGAACTTTGTTTTATTACAACATATATACTGAACCTGTATATGTTTTTTATTTTTCCTATAAAAAAGACAAAGAAATTCCCCTTTTATTCAGCATAGCTAGTTGAACAGTGAAACCCATGTGACAGGATCCAGCTTTACAAATGCTGCTGACAGTTTACCTGTCAGCACTTAAATGAAAGTTTTCATGCAGGCCTGCTCTAAAGTCAACATCCTGGTACAGCACCTGTAGCGTCACACAAATTCTATGTTAACATCTGTCTGGAAATCTATTTTCACTTTTAGTCCGATAGTCTGAACACTTAACGGGACAAAGGCAGTGACACCGCCTTGCGACTGCCCCACCCGTGGAAATGTGAACATTACCAGAGTTGAAATTGAACCTCATGGTGAAAATATTTCCTCCACTGTTTGTGTGGTGCATCTACTGACCAGTATTAATATCAACTTTAAGGTCCTTTTTTGCCAGATTTCACTGGTGTTTTCACCTGTTCCACCAGTTGATTTTAAATTGCGATTCTTTGTTTAGCAGTAATAGTGAAAAAATAAATATAACAGATTTAATGGTCCAAACCCCCCCCCACCCCCCCACTGACTAGTTTTAGTAGTAGTGACATTGCATTAAACACAGGAACACATTGTGATATATTTTGTTGAAAGAGGAACTGAAAACAAAGAACATTTGAACTTTCAGCCAGGAGGATCACAAACACTTCCCCTTTTAAAACAATTAACAGAGAAGCCACTCTAAAGTCTTGTATTAAAAAACAGTTTCAATTGAGCAGCTGAGGGTTTGGTGCCTTGCTCAAGGACACTTTGAATGCATTTTTTCCTGTATTTTCTCCGTTCTGGCGATCCAGAAATATTATGACTTGTGTTCTGGCATGTGTATCAGACGGAGTAAAGGGAAACCATCATGAAAGCCCATTATGAAAACTTAGACAAGCACCAGTTCAATTGGACAAAGGTACAGGTACCTTGTAACTGTTACCACTGTTTGCTGGGGCTTGTTTTACATCAAAGTCCAAGTTTCCAAGCATTCTGGATCGTTCCATTCACTAATCTGTCATTCACCAACTCCTCTGCATGGAGAGAGAGCCAAAAAGGTGAAAAAAGATGCAGCTGCTTGCCCTCAACAGTGACAGAGTCCTCAGAGTCATGTTGAATCCTCTGGTTCATGAACCAGCTTAGACTAGCTGCATTCAGAGGGGCCTTCCTCCTCGTCTGTAAGGCTGAGTCGAGGTCTCTTCGAAGGTCTCTTTACTATTGTTGGTTGTAGAAACAATATGGGACTGTCCAGGGGAAAGGTGAGGGTGCAAACACCACAGTCTTTGCTGGGCACTCTTGCCTGGGTAGCTTCAGAGACAAAGACATTAGTAATTCTCACAGTTGTATCGACAGTAGCAATATGAATGATGTTAAGCTAAGTGAAAACAAAAACAACAAAATTTCATATATGACTTGGTGATTTGTAGGACCACAAACCTGTACTTCGGATGTGGTTTTGCAGAGTTTTCATGGACAGCTGTGTGCCAACCGATTTTTTCTCTGGGGGGTCAGTCTGGGAGGCTACGTGTCTTACAGCAGGCAAAATGTGATGAATGCTGCCACCTGTGCCCTTAACAAAAACAAGGGAACAGCAATAATCCATCATTATCACAACAAATTATGAGTCTGTACTCACATGTTTTCAGTATATTGTTAGCAAAAACTCCTCTTTTTTTCCTTTTCTTAATACTTTAATAAATTACTTTTCTTTTATCTATTTATTTTCTTTCTTTATTTAATACACAATCATGTTGCTTATTAATATTAATTTATTATTACTAGTACTACCATTTTTTTTTTTTTACAGAAGCAGAAAGGTGTAAGATTACTTTAAGTCTATCCAACTATTTATTTATGTATTTCACCTGGTGAAGGCAGAATACAGTTATAAGGGAAGGATACATATTTTACACTTTCCCTTTGTTTTATTTTAAGTTTTAATATCGATAAGCTTTCCTCTGGAGCTCTACTAAAGAGGGCATTTGTGTCCGTCTCTGGGCCTCTTTTCTTATTGGCTGATTCTTTTCTGAGTGAGGCACCGCCAGACCAACCCCCATTACGGACTCTAGCCTACTTTTAATTTGAACTGATATGATTCTTAACATTAAAAAAGGGATTTATAGCCTACTACCACATGTTTGTTGAATCTGTGTGAAACAATGTGAAACCATGGATATAGGTCTTAGAATACATCCATGTGTGCATTGGGGCTTTGAGGTACGTGCTCTCTTGTTTGGTGGGTGAGTCAGAGGTGTTACCCAGTCAGCAGATGTGTAAACCCTGCTGTATTGAAAAGACAGCACATGCGTAATGCACCAGGGCTCCTTCTCCTATTCGATTCTAAGGCCCAATCCCAATGTCCACCCTCATGGACTCAAGCACTGCAAGTTCCTGGTAAGTCCATGAGGACTTAGGGCCGTCCCACTGTAAAACCCTCAAGGGTATGAAGGCTCTCTCGCATACATTTTGAGCCTTTTATGCACACTTTCCATAAGTCTGCATTCCTGCAAACTTTGCCAAAGGGTATTACTCACAGTTCATGCTGTTTTACATTAAATTTACTCATTTGACTGATGCTTTTATCCAAAGCAACTTATAAGTGAGGGACAAAACTAAAGCTTCAGTGCAGTAGGATGCCATGTCAAACATGGGGTTGCCATGGTTACCAGAGGACCTCCGAAATGTTAAAAAATGATTAACAAACCGGCATAAAACGAAATAAGAAAAAAGGTTAATGAACAAGCATGAAAGGAATGAACCCTATGTTAACATTAGTTAGTTTACAAGTATAATTTGGTCTGACTCTCCGCAGTATTAACATATAGGTCACTGGTGATTCATAGCCAGAACTGTGTGTAGTTATCTGTCCTATGATCACATGATGATGAATTCTAAATCTGCTTTCATTAGCTCCTATCCAATTTTATTTTTTAATTTACTAAAAGGGAGCAAAGGGGGGGGGGGGGATAAAAAATGCTGAATCAAAAACTCCCAAACCCACAGTTGTATGCAACATGTTTTGGTGTTGTCAAAGAAATGTGATATGTCACAAAGTGCTGTCCCATTCCTCTTTATTCCATTTTGAGCCTTTGCAGCCTCTTGCACTCAATCACCTATCAGGTGGCGTCAATTAGGTCTGTGGAGGTTCAGGTCTTAGACCTAAGGGGGACATAGTCTAATGCGCAGCATGGATGTATTTTAAGATCTGCACTCCGGAGCAGAAGGTGGCGGTAATGCACCAATAAAGTGGATGCTAACCGCCATCAGAAGAGGAAGAAACGCAACTGAGTATTTAACCCTGTCATATACACTCTATGGTTGAACCCGAGTGTTTAAAAAAAAAAAAA
>NW_019524940.1:682842-710083 GCF_002814215.2 Seriola lalandi dorsalis
GTGCCTGATTGAGGAAGCAGTCGACGCTGAAATGAGCCGAGCAGACGGTCAGATTCGGACTAAAATGCTCCGGTATTTCAGAGAAAATAAACTTCAGCCACTGGTCTCTAATGTTACTATCCTTGGGAAGGGTGTGCAACGATAAATTTGCTCCCTGACATCCTGGGATTGTGCAGCGCCTCCTCGACATTTTGTAATGTATTGTAGCTTGCTAGCTCAGCGACGCAATGACGTATGGTATTTTCTTGTTAATAAAGCTAACAACAATAAGAAAAAAAATGTTGGACGGGGAGTCCCCTAGTGGGTGCGGGTGGGCTGAGGGCGGTGACTGTAGTTGTGACATCACATCCTTACGGAGGTCCCGACGGCTCGTTTTCTGAATGTGGCGTGTGTGTCTTCCAGAGGATTGAGCGTTTTGATACTTTGACAGTATTTATATAGAACCTAGAGCTACTTTATAATCAATAAAGACATGGACATCTCACGCTCCTTAGTTAGCCTTTAGTTTAACTGCTTTAAATGTTAGAAGCAAAACATCTAGTTCATTTTATACACATTTTAAACAAAATTCACCCACAGTCTCTCCGCATAATGTTGGCTTGTCGCTGGTTGATGTCTGTAAATGCCCGATCCGTAAGGCAAACTTCTCGCGCATGCGCGACGCAGATCAGCCACCAACGGGCGTTAGCCCAGCAGGATATGCTAACAGGCTAACCTGGGCAGTGTAAACCACACTTTCTTACCGTTTCAATGCTCGAGAATGGGTCCCGGATCGTTGGAACCGACCCTTTCTTCAATATTAATTTTGAAAGTACTCCAACATCGTATTGCATCTGGTTGTGTATACATTCTGGTGCGAAATGTGCTGTACACACCATAAAAGACTTCCTCGAGACATATCGACGGGAGTCTCCAAAAACAAACTCTATCCACTTGTCTGCGATGTGTTTCTCTTTGGGAAGGCGGTGCAGAGATTTGTTCGATGCTCTGCAGCCACGAACAAAGCATTTTTCGTGAGTGGGTTTCAGTGACATGGCCTCACTCTCTGACCTGGCTCACACCTCGCGGACAGTGATGGCGCGGGGTTATGTGATTGCTTAGCTCGACGACTATAGGTTATCCGGGTCCGACGTAGAAACCGGATCAAATTCTTACTCGCTTGTAAAGCTGTGGGGCATCTTGTTGTGGGGGAGCTAGGCAGTAGTAGGTGACTTCATACTTTCACAGCTTTTATTTTACACCTCCGAGTTTAGAATAAACAAAATCAAACCCTTTTTTTTTACGATATGGGACTTGAAGGATCTCCAGACCACAGTGGATCGCTGCACATTGTTCTTGAGACAGCCAGAAGTCGGCATGGGCTTGGTTTTCATTATCTGTGTTGGGAGGATTACTCACCTGTGTCATCACTTTTGCAGGGGTAGGGACGGCATCAGGGTTGAGGAGAAGCTGTTTTTTGAATCCCATTTCTACCTCCGCATAGTTAGAGAAGCACTCTCGCGTAAAGTGGAGATTGCACACGTAAACAGAAGCTGTGGGTATGTCAAGCCGTCCCAGAGCATGCAGCCAGCGGTGTGCCATCTCTCTGCTGGACGGTAAAGAGTGTAGTCCCTCTGTGCTTTTGCACTCGGGATAAGCGCACTTGCGACCCATATTTGACAGCTGACTGGGTCAGTTTACAGGAATTGCTAACATGGCTAAAAACAAACCAACTTCAACTTCTTCTGTCAATTATGGATTAGTTGCCAATAATTTTTGCTTTACCGCCACCTATTGGACTGGAGTGTGGAGTGGCCCAGTTACTACATTTTCCTGGTGCTTTCAACTGTGCCACATGGGCTTTATTAACAGCTGTTTGCTCAGTTGTCAGGGAGGTGGAGCATTTACAGTACTTCTCGTCTATAATGGCTTAAAATTATAAATTAATTTCCTTATAAATGTATTACTACTACTGTACTAGTTTGACAAAACAATCCAAAGTCAATGTCCACTTACTACATTTTCCCACATCTTCATTGCCCTTCACACCTACATGGACAAGATCACAACACTGAATAAAAAAACAGCAACAAAAATTAAACAGATCCAAAGGAGATTTTCTCTAGAAAAAGGCAAGGAGCTGCCTTGGCTATGAACACTATAGACTGTTTGTAGTATAATGAAATGACTGTACTGTGTATCTATTATACTAAACCAAAAAAGTAGCTTTAGAGTTAAGTGTTGCTCAATTACTTTATCTCCTAATGCTCATTTTGTTTCTGCCAACACTGATAGTTATTTTAATACATCAGCAAAGCAAAACATGCCCGACAGTCTGAAGAGGAAGTTAATGAACAGATTGAAATAGAAAGGCAACCACAATGAGAAGTGAAAGTTTGTGTTTATTTAAATTGTGCATTATAAATAAAGTGGATTGGATTGGATTGGATTTTATCTTAACCAAGACTAGAAACAGGTTTTCTTCCCTTAGTCTTTGCTAGATGACCATTTCTGAGTATTTACTGGCCATAGTTATTTTTCAAAGGCTAAGATCAGTCTGGCCAAGAAATGCAAATACTCCTAGTATTGTTCAGACTTTTGCTTTCCCTTGTATTGAAATGTCCTAGAGGATTAAACCAGATGCAACGATGATTTTTCAGTTCAGATGTGAAATTTAATGGCCCGGAGTCCAGGTTTGTTTAGACAGCTGACTCTTCAGCATGTAATGTTGAGTGTAACAGTTTGTGGTTTTATCAATTTTTCTCCCTGTCTCTCATCCAGGTGCCAGCCTCCATGTGGCAGACAGTCGATACTTTTGGTTCCACCACAGTGAGGGTGATACCATGACCGTTCAGGACCCTCGAGACATGAACCTCTGCTCGGCATTGTGGGCCGTTGTTGCCTATGTCGTGGCAGACCTGCAGGACATGCTGCATAGGTAGCCAGTTAGCGCGCAGTATTCTTAGCCTGCAGAGGACAGGAGGACAGGATGGTCACTCTGAATTGCTGGTTGATTCCAAAACACAAGGTAGAATCCCACTTTTTAAAAAACAATTGAGATTGACTAGAGTTAAATTTTCTCAGTCAGTTTCGGTTTACAAATTTAATGTGAATTGATTTTGGATTATAAAAGATGAAAAAAACTGTTTTCCTCTGTACTTGGTACATGGTATCAGTGTTGTAAATTAATTACAGTATATCCAGATTTAAACCCGGGCTCATTTTACAACAAAATTAAATGCATACATTAGTAATGACTTAAAACATGTTTCATATGAAGAGTTATTAGATTTGCAAAGTGTTGTAGCTGAGGACGGTGCCATGATTATTTTGAATCTACTACAGTCCAGTCAGAGTCCAGATCAGGACCAAAGAAAGGGCATGTGAGGTTTTAATTACAAAACCAAGAGCAAATTAATATCAATGTGATACTGCTAGTTAGTCATTTTAGTGATTTTCAGAAGAACATTATGCTTAGAATAAGGGGAAAATTGTATTTTTTTTTTAAGTGAGCTGATTCTGTAGTGCTGGTTTATCGTCTAAGACAAGACCAAGAGAATGAAAGCTGTGTATACGATAAAGGACTTTCTCAGGTACTGTATTTGTCTTAATGCCTTAATATAGTGTGCTGCAAAAAGGATGAAGACAAAGAATTATTTATTGGTCTGTGAAAGTGTAGAAATTACAAGGGTGAGAAAGTCAGAAATTGCCCAACCCTGAGGGAGAGAGAGCATTATCAGTAAAGCTGGGCTACAGTCAGATACAGCAAACAAACAACAATGAATGACTGAGCATGTTGAGAAATTGGGGAGGTGTTTACCATGCTTCAGGTCAGTTTCCAGCGTTATCTTAAGGACGAAACTCATCTTTAAAAGTGATATTTTTTTTCAACTGTTTGTCACAATATTGTGGTCAATATTCAAAGTATTATAGTTCCTGCCTACATTGTGTTTAATTAAGTCTCAGCACATTTTTTTCTCCTAATGTCACTCTCATGTAATATTCTGGAAAATGTTATACCAAAAAATCCTTGCTGTGTTGTAATATCGTCAATAAAGTATGAATCATTGTTTTATGCAGTCACTCCAATCTGCTCATATGATGTAAGGCTTTTTTTTTGCTTGTCATGTACTTTCTGTGATAGAAGAAAGAGGAAGATGAGGGCAAATGAGTCACACACAACACTTGAGTGTTTTTTTCCATAGAAAGGAGGAGGAAAGAGGAATGGAGAAGCAGTAGTCATGATGGTTGAAGAAATGATTAGAGTACAAAAAAAAGAGAGGTCATGCAGAGCAGGAGAGGAAGTAAAGAGAATTCTTCATTTCGTGGGCGCCACACAGACCAGTGCGCGCACACACAGCTGTGATCCTTTTACCCCCGAGAACTGATAAGTCAGTACTCCTTTTGGGTGATGTCAGGGTTAGTCAGCTAGCCAGTACAAATAAAGTCATTTTGCAAACACAGATGTTTATGTGTCTGTGTTGAAACAAAGCTGGGCAGCTTTTACTGAGTGTCTGGTGAGCTCTTTCTCATGCGACTAACACTGATTCACACACAGACATGTTATGTTAGTGAGGAAAAAACAGTGAGTCACACACATCGCTGCTAACTTGACCTGTAGAAAACTAAATGCACACATTAACAACACAGACATGTCTTCTGACAGATGAGACTGTTTTTGAAATAATTGAATGAGTTTTGTGTAGCATTTTTGATTTACAGTATACACTTTTCTATGGTCACAGATTAACTGAAATCCTTTTAAACGTTATAGCAACTGTAATGAAGGCACGAACTAGAAAACTGGTGGTTCTGGTGTTTCATCTGTACTTAGTCAAAAATGCTGACAACAACATGCTAAATGATTCACTGTGTATCATATGCTCAGCTTGACTTCAGTCTCAATTATTAGACTTGACAAATGTGTAATTTTTTTAAATGAAAGAATTAATTGTAATTCAAAGATCTGATTCAGAATCACAGCAAAAACGTAGTAATTTATCTGTAGTTGTTTTTATTTGATTTATTTTCCTTTTACCACTGATTAGAAGATGATGGCCGCAATATAATGATTTTTTTCTCAATTTTGCTTAAAAGAAATCTGAAATATCATCAGTTATCTAAATAAGTAATAAATCTTCTGTTGATTGATTCATTGATTTATCACTTAATTGTTTCAGCTATATATGTGACTGAGTCTGGGATCCAGTCTGCAGAAACCTGATGGTTTCAAGCAACCTGAGGACGTTAAGCAGGTCTGTAGATCAAAACATTCTCAAAGATCATTTGTGTGATTCTGTCTCAATCTCTGTTTCAAATAATTGTCATTTGAATGCAGTGAAGAACAAGGCAGGTGGAATAATGCAGCTGGTCTTCAGCCAGTACACACTGTATTACAGTCAGTGTGTGGAGCTTACATTCATCAGCACAGGCCTCCACGTTGTGGACTCCAGCACCGCACCTGCATTGTATTGTATGTTGGAAATGTAAAAGGTACTAATTTGTCCATTTTAACTTAGTTAAGGACAATAGGAGACTGAAAAAGCCAAGATTAGTTTGATAATTAAGGTTGATTACACATATGTGATATTGTTATGACAACTTATTTTATTATCAACATGTAGCATATTTTACAGACAAAAATAGGAATTGAAATAACAAAGATAAAGTTTGGTTTTAGAGGCAAAAACTTTTAAACATTTGAATTTTAAGTGGTTATTTGTAATAACCCTTTAAGATAAATACCAACAATGCTAACAGCATTTTTAAGGACAATTATGAGTAAGATAATTTTGACAATTGCAAAAGTCACACTGGGAATAAACGTAACCACATTAATTTCAAATGTAACTTCATCACTTGACGGTGGACATGTTCACGTAGCCACAGGCCTTCTGGAGTTGAAGACCTTGATCCCATTTTGCATGGAAGATCGAGCATATTTAGTCAGGAGGGCTCCGGTGGTCTGTTTCTCTCCACACAGGTCTCTGGATGAGGAGAAGAGGGAGGAAGTGAAACATTCACACATTATAATGACCCAGGTCACTTAGTGTGGTAATCCACGTGTTATTTTGCTTTGTAAAGATTGTGAACATTCGTTGGATGGATAACACTAACTGTATGTATGGCGCAATGTCTTCTTCTGTCCATTTCTCTCTGAGTGTGAAGAGGTGGTTGAAGCGCTCCAGCGTGTCCTCTGGGAGATCCTCCACCCGCAGCAGGCAGATGGTCTCTGGACGGGACATGCGGTCCACCAGGGCAACACTCTGAAACATTTACAAAACCATCAGCACTGTAGTCAGTCTCTCAAGACGGTCAGTCAGTAGGAATGACTACAGAGAAAGAGCTACAGCAGGTCACTCCTTTGTCACAACAGCATTATTAGCAAAGGCTAGCTTTAGAACAACTATGCTCCATACTGGCTCAGTCTATGTAGGAGGCATTTGGAAACTAAATTCTAAACTAAATAAAATGCAAACTGGCTTGAAAGAAGAAAGAAGAGTCTGGTGATGTTAATTGATTCCTGACTCCTAGAGTTGTAATGGCTTTATATGAATTCTTAAGTCAATTTATTTTACCCCTATAAAAACGCAGTGACATACGGTGCCCTTTTTTCATACTCAGAGATAGTATGAAGCTGCATTTCTATGGGGAAGATGCGCTGCGGAGAGAAAGTCTCAATTCTGCAGTTTGAAGCAATTCTTACATTTTATTTGGTTTTGAAACTTCTTCTATTTTAAAGATTCTGGCATTTTATTTAAAAAAAGGTAGAAAAAAATGTAAATACTATAGAAAACTTGTCTCCAAAATGCACAACGTTATACTCCAACTGCGACATAGAGAAAAACGGAAACCCACCATCCCCCTCTTTTACTCAGACTGCAATATACAGTATAAGAGAGGTACAGGCTAACCTTTAGCTGGTCCAGTCTTGTGCTCATGCCATCTGGGACACTCTGCTGCCAGACCTCCTGAAACTCCCTCAGGTTGAACTTGACAGCGTTCTGCAGCAGCATTAGTGCTATTCCCCGACAGACTTTATCCTCGTGCAGTGCATAAAACACTTCATCTGCATAGACGAAGGAGGACACAGGACTTTTATTACTGCGGGGGTTTGAGTTTCAGATTGGGTAAGATTCTCCTACCAATTTAATTGAATCATCATATGTTGTTGTTTTTTTTTTTGTTTTTTTTTTACCATTTTCAGTATAACGTTTCCCGTAGCAGTTCAAACAGTGTTCGATCATCTGTCTGTGAATGAGAAAGAGAACAGTATTATTGGAACCTGCCTGATCATCTACCCCATTTTTAAGACTTATAATTGATGCTCAGAAAGTCTGTATAACCTCTTAAGTTATGCTATTTGGGTAATTTTGGATTCTTAAGTCACATTCTTAAGATAAGTAAAAATCAACTTAAGTTTTAACTGTCAGCATTATGCTTTTCCTTTTGTAGATCCCTACAGGTGAACATGAGGATCCCAGGCGTTAACTTACTTGGGCTCCAGTGGGGCTAACTCTTCCAGACTGGTTTGAAGGGGAACCTTGTTGAAGGACCATGACTCAGAATCCACCAGCTGAGTGACATGACCGAGCAGCTTCATCTCATAGTCGAAGTCCAGCATGCGCCAGTAGCCTGAAAGAAAGAAAGATACTCTTTGCAAACATCTGGTAGGTTAAACAATACATACACGTAAAAAGTCACACTTTACCTTCAACCTGACAGGCGTGGATGATATCTAAATGGGTCTTTATCTCCTCTTCACTGGCCTGGATCCTCTCCAGTAGATCCTGCATTGTGTACTGACAGAAGAATACAAAGTGAAGCACTTAGTGAGAGCTACAATAACATGCAAAAGTAGGAACAGTCATCTGAGCCAATAATACTCAAATTAATAGGTTGATAGCCATTTATTTTTTTATATATATATATATATATATATAAAAAATATTTTCATACTCAGTGCTACAGGGTATTATGTTTAATGACTTTACTGTATATTATGTTTTACCCTGTTCTCTGTGATCTCTTCCTGTCCTCCTAAAGCAGGCCCTTCATAGGGATTCTCCATTAAAAGCTTTGTCAGTTTCTTCAGTTTAGGACGCCGCTTCCTCAGTTCCCAGTAGCTGTTGCAAAATCCCCAGATCTACAACAGAAGTAGGATACTGTTAGTATATGTGGGTCATAAATTCAACCAACCATTATGTGCATATGTCTGTATGGGTGTTATAGTATATCAGCCAGGCACACGTGTGTATGTATGTATCATTTCCGTACCTGAGCATGCACCACTTGAGAGCTCTCCTGGCTGTTAGTAAGTTGGTCTGGTGTTTTGCATCCTGGTACAAAGAGCAGCAGGTTGGAGGTGTCGGCTATTTTAAGATCATAGGTCTTGTCACCACTACAGAGCACCGCATGCTCATCTTTATCCCCCCGAATCACTAGACTGGAAAAGGAGAAAATTATAATTGTTAGTTATTTATTTATCAGAAATTTACATTAGTATTTACGCCCATCCTGCTCATGCAACTTGTGCTATTGTAAATCTGTTTTAATTGTCTTCATCCTCGTTTTTCAATTGTTAAACAAGAAAAATATGGACAAGAGTTTACAGATTATGTGCCCATATCAGGTTTTAAAATAATGAACAGTAGTGCCGAAACGGAGTTGATTAATTGATTACACAAAATAAACAACAATCTAAAAATATTTGTTTCAACCATTTCAGTAAAAAAACAAAAAAAAATAACTGGTTCATCTCAAATTAGTACAATTATTGTTTTTCTTGTTTTATATTATTGTACCTTAAATAATTGTTGTCAGATACAACAAGCATTTTGGGGCACTTGAGAAGATATATTATATCTTTTTTTGACATTTAAATCATTCAACAATTGCATCAGTAACTTAACCAATCCTGAAACTAATCAGACCTTAAGAAGAGAATAAAACACTGAATGCACATTATCTCACCTATCACCAGCTTCTATGTGTTTGCACAGTGTGTCGTCCAGCTCCATCAGGCAGTAGTCTGCAGACGAAACATTTTCCCCAAAAGACAGACAGTGGATTGTTGTCTGTAGATCCTCTTCTTTCAGTTTGGCGATCTGCAGCGTGGCCTGCACCTCCTCTAAAGTTCTCATGTTTAGCTCTGACGGCAGGTTCAATCGATAATTTTGACGAATAAAACCGTTTGACTGGCGAGACAAACTGCAAGAAACTACCTGTTTTATAATAACGTATTAAACAAGTTTTTTCTTTCGCTACATTCGACTGTCAAATTTCCCCGCTCTCTTTCTATTATGGGAAGGAAATGAATTACATAGAGGTGCGACGTCAAAATAGGACCGGGTAGAAACTACTGTTTGACAGACTCTTAAATGAATGCTAAAACAATTAGAATCGTATATTTATTTAAAGATTGTTGTTAAGATTTCCTTACAAGTCACACGAGCACACCCGTGATGTGCCAGTATATTTTTCCACATGAGCTAGATATCGATAAAGTTGTAACATAGGATCAGCGAAGTATCAAATCTTGTTTCAACCGGATAAAGTTACCGGACGGACCGCTACTCACGTTGAGGGTCAAATGTTTTGAGGATGTGCTAGTAGTGTCGTCGAAATGTCAAGTTTCTCCAGATCTGCCCAGGTGATTTTAAACATTATACAATGCATTATCTTGTTTTCAACTCACAATTTGACTGTTAATTGTATTTAATGAAACGCAGGTCGATAGCCTCGTTGTTAGCTAGCGTTGCTAACGAGCTAGCCGCGGTGTGTGTGTATGTGTGCGATTATAAATATTGTTGTAATGGTTTGCTTGTAAACTAGTGGACAGTGTTTAACAGTTGGACAAAACAATACCAATGAAGCGAAGCTCTTGTAGTCTGACGCTATTTTTCACAAGAAGAGTTATATTAGTCCAATATTGGTTCTAGGTAGCGGTATCTATACATTCATATAGAGTTAAATAATGCCACCTTGAAGCGTTGTTATGGGATATTTTGGGATTACTTCTTTACAACCGAGTTCCTTTATACTCTCAATCTTTTGGGATAAACACACGGGTTTGAAAAGTGTGAGATGTGGACATCGTGGTGCAGTTGCGTGGCTGCTACTATTGTTAAAACTGGAATTGAAGTGTCAAAGGAATTAATTATTAGAATTGAGCTTTGAGATATACAGTACTCTGCAAAAGCGTTCGGCTTTGAATACAAAATAAGAGGTGCTTTCAAAAATAATCCAGTGAATAGTGTTTATTCATCGGTTAAATTCATACAAAGTGCAGTAAACGTAAAAAACCTGAATCAAATCAGGATTTGCTGTGACCACTCTGCCTTTAAAACAGGCGCAGTCTCCTAGCTGTACATGCACACAGTTTTTCAAGGCAAGTTGTTCCAAGCATCTTGGAGAACTTGCCACAGTTCATCTGGATTTAGGCTGTCTGTGTCCTCCTCTCTTCATGTGATCTCAGACTGACTCCATGATGTTGAGATCAGAGCACTGTGGCGGCAATACCATCCACTGCATGACTCTTTGTCTGCTTTGATTCATTTTCTTGCTGCAAAATGAATTTGAGACCAATCAGATGCCTTCGTCGAATACTGCATTGTACAGTAACATTAACAAATTAGAAATTAATCACATATTTATTTAAAGTACTTTGTCTTTACAATAAATACTTCAAATACCTAGTCTAATGCCAGAGACCTTTTTCATAGCAGACATTTTGACTGGTCACAGTAGAAAATACACACGTGTTAACTAACAACAGTGACGGTGGCGCTGTTATATTCAGTGTCACAGTACACCTTGACAGTGAGTCCACATGCACAATAAAAAGATCATTTGTGCTTTTCTCGCACCATTAAACCTGTCATGGTCCCATGGACGTCAGTTTATTCATCCCATTCTTTATCCTTTGTGCTTTCAGCAATGGGCAACCTTCGCCCGCTCGTGGTTCTTAATTGATGCCAGGATGCAGCCTCCTGGGAAGATTGCAAGCATGTGTTCTGTGAGGTTACAGGGGAAACACAAACCTATCTACCACGCACTCAGTGAGTAGGAGCTGCACCTGCTCACAATCCCATCCCTGTTTAAAGTTGTTGTGGCATGGACTGGCCACGTGGTGGCAGTAGAGGATAAACTTTTAAAATAATTTTTCTTCCTTCTCACAAATTCTGTAAGAAGTTACACTCCCATGATATGCTTTGTTTTTGTAGATGTGTCTTTACTGGTTTAGCAAACTATCTGCTGCTTTTGGTATAATCATTGGCATCATCATCTCTTTTTATAGTTTCTAACAACAGTAACTTCTTGATCATCTTCGCAGGTGACTGTGGTGACCATGTAGTAATAATAAACACCAAACACATAGCTTTCTCTGGCAACAAATGGGAACAGAAAGTCTACTCATCACACACAGGGTAAGTGCCCACTTAAATCACATGACACTTTTCTGTTTGCTTTTTTTTCTTTAGTTTTTTTTTTTTTTAGTTTTTTTGCTCTTCAGGACATTTGGAAACTTAGATACAAAGCGTGTCTCAGCAGCCTCTTGTCACAGTCACTAGGAATGAAAGCAGTCCACAAACACACCACAGCTTTTGTGATGGGGTAGAGTTGTGTTGTATTTATATTCTGGACTTATGAAAATAAACTGGTAAAGTTAAACATTTAAAATCTCTTCATAGTATTAGAGATTGGGTGATGGGGGGTTTTCTCCAAAGTTTTTTAGTTAAACGTGACACACAGTGAGGCCTGCATTAAATGCTCAAATACCTTAAATACCTAAAATGCATTACCCATTTCCTAAAACAATGTATTTCCTTTGTTTAACAGAAAAGTTTGAGATAAAAAACAAAACACCTAATCTATCAATTAATTGAGTTCAGTTCTCTGTCATGTCTGATATATGCATACTTTGATTTTTATATATGTTTAATGGCTCTAAGTGGAATACAAGATGTTAAAGCTTCATGGTCTCAGTTTGTCAAGCACAACAAGGACTGACTTAGCTTCTCTTTTTTCCAAAGGTATCCAGGTAGCTTCAAACAAGTCACAGCCGCCCAGCTGCATCAAAAAGACCCGAAAGCTGTAAGTGTTGTCAGTCAGTATTTTATCTTACCCACAGAAAATATCCTAAAGTCTCAGAAATGCCACTGCCATCATACCTTACACCATGGATTTCTATTATACTGTATGTATGATTTTAATCCACATTCTTGGAGATTAGTATAATGTCTGTCTGCCACATGCTGTTCAGAGTAGGTGTTGGTTTGACATTTATCCCTTCCTTCGTATGTGCTGCTTGTGCACATTAATGTGTAGTGCAGAGTACAGGGATTAAACAGCAGTGGATTTACACTGCTGATGCTGAAACTCAGTATGAGTGTCAGTTCAGGGATAATTCCTGGGGTTTGTTTGTGTTGCATATTCACGATTTCAGGGTTACGGACCTTTTATTGTGTTACAGGAGGACCAGAGTCTGGCTTTTTACACTCAATGATAAAATTACATTTAGAGCTTGATGTGCGGAGAGCAGCAGTCTCAGCTGTGGAAAGCGCCAGGCACACTGTCCTGACAGATATCGCATACCGCACTGTTAAGCCATCTTAAATCACAGCAGGGTAAATTTTATTCGTCACAACAGGCCTATGTGGGCACTGCAGTTTATTTTTGAGTTGATTCCACAGTCAAAAATACTTGGAAAACCAAATGTTTAATAATCTGCATCTAAAAATAGTCCCCAACAAATTTACTCTTGTTTGAGTAATGTTTTCTAAAAACTACAGTGCCCAGGAAATTACTGAGGCTTTAAGAAATGATGCTGTATATCTGTGAACTCTTTTTAAAAAAAAAAAGATTTTAGGAACAAACATGCTTGAGGTTGAATGGTACAGACAGAGCGGGGGAGTCAAAGTATCGAGAAACAGACTTAACACAAGAGAGGAGACAATGATCCTATCAAGTCTTGACATGCATTGTTCTGTGATCTATTTGAGTGCTATCATATTTGTTTATTGTTACATCAGATGATTGTCTATTGCTTCACTTTAATGTTTGATTGACCTTTTCCCAGCTGCATCCTCATGGTAAAACATGCATACATGCTGTTTAGACTAATCAGTGGAACATTTAGTCTAAAAACTGAGCTTTACAGGTCAGTAAATTTGATGGGATTTGATTTGATGTTGCACAATAGCAACAGTGCTATCCAGAATCATTTAACATGTCAACAGCAGAATGAGAGCTATAGAGCATGAGTGTGTAGACTTTTTCCACATGTGGCTTGTGTAGACTAATAAAAACACGGGAAAATTGCTTTTGTCATGTGGGAACGACTTGAAGTAGGTGAATGACCTGTACTGGTTCCTGAACTGTAGTTTACAAAACCAGGAGACATGTCTTCTCTGCTGTTGGCTCTTTGCTGATGCAGGTTTAAGTCCAGCCTCTGACCACAGACGTGTGTCCTGATGGTGGTTTAGTTAAAATGAGGTTCGGCAGCTTGGAGAGAGAAGAGAGAGAAATAGAATTGGACAGATGAATGATTTGTCAGCACTGCCTCTCTCCAATATATCTGTCCAATATCTCAGTCCAGTAACTCTGTCCAAGTTGAATTCACATTTTTAGCAACCAGACTCATATTGAGGGACAATTTTTGGGAAGCAAATGTAAGAAAAACATGGAAAAAAGTATGTAAGGTTGCTTGTAGATGCTGACTTCTTACGAGAAACAGCAAGTTGACTTTTCAACCTTTTCAATGTGCTTCCTCTCACCAGATTGTGAAGTTGGCGGTTTACGGGATGCTGCCTAAAAATCTACACCGGCGCACCATGATGCAGCGATTACACATCTTTCCTGATGATGTAAGTCCTGTTTCCTGATTCATTTCTCAGAGCTGACAGGTTGACAGATTCTCCCCCCACAACTTCATCATCCAGCCTTATTAAGGACAATCAGAGAGAGGGCACATCATGAGAGAAGGGCTGACTCAAAAAAAAAAAGAAGAAAAAAGGAGCCAATTTTAATCTTATTTTCCAAACCTTTATCTGGGTCAAGGTTTTATTCATTTCAGCTGCTTCACCTTTACAGTTAATATCAGTTAATTAATATATGTAGTTCAACATGATTGTTTCCTTTAATGTAGTAGAGTATTAGTTCTTTTCTCCATCTGTGTTTTCCTAGTTGGTGTGGCTGTTTGAAGTGCTGGACAATGAGGTGTTTCTCACTGGTTGTGAAGATGCCATAGAAACACTTTTCACTTTGTATGACTTAAAGCTACCTGGGGTCAAATGTCGGCCAGTGTAACGCTTATTAGTTCAATTTTCAATATAAACGGCCCTAGCCAGCCAATCGGATGTAAGTTGAGTCGGACATTTAGATCCCAAGACACAAACAGAAATGAAAGCTTTTGGATTTTCTATATTTCAATTTGCAACACAAATAAAATTAGAACTAAAACTCCGATATCTTAATTGTACATTGATCTGACCAGCAAAAATGAATAATAATAATAATAATAATAATAATAATAATAATAATAAAAATTTCCAATTTATTTAATCTCTTTTTCTTTTTCATGAAAAACTGAAATGATAAGAATTACACAGACCAAATGACCGTGTAATGTGAAAGCATTCATTCATAGTGCTCAGTGTTCGGGTTCAGAGCCTTACACTTTTACTGTTTTGGTTCGCTTTCACTGCTCACACCAACCTTGTTCCCAGATGCAGCAAGCAGCTGTTTTGAGTGAGCTCTGATGAACCAACTGTGCACTACCTTAGCTCAGCACCAAATGGCAGACAGTTAATGACTAGCTAATGAACATAGAGGAGCATTTAGAAGCTAAAGAGCCAGATATTTTTCAGCAGTTGATAAAGACAAAAAAGGAGCTGAGGGAAAGTGAATGAGCTAATGTTGCTCTGTGTCTGCTGGGTGTGTAAATAAGCAAGTGTTTGTTGATGTCAGTGTTATGTTTTGGGTTTTCTATACATTGTTCAGCAATGCAGTTCATACCGTTGCTGCCGCGAAGCCTAAAATAATCAATGAATACTGCTTTGATCACCTTTTTGAGTAATGTGTTCTCACTCAGTTCTCTAGTGTCAAACTGTCTCCTCTTACTACTTTATTAAATAGAGAAAACATGCATTGCGTCATTGCTACGGTGAATTATGGTCTCTGCAGTTCATAGACAACACCTTTGGCGCTCCCAAGCATTAAATTTTGATTGTTTTAAAATTGCATTGGCGAGAACCGGCAGCGTCACACATCACAGCTTCTGAAATGGATTGAAACAAAAAAAGCACTTGACAGGCTGTTAATTGACCTGGGCGTCGTGCCCAAAAATTAACTTGATGTAAATTTTATCCGTGTGGGAGCACGGTTATTAATTCCATGCGTATGTGACAAGAGTAGAAAGTCAGATCACGGAGTTTGTGGTACATGGGCTGTTTGGTGTCAGGATTTAGAGGTGAGGATACCTGTCTGTTATTTTGTCCTAGTCCTGTCTTGACATTTGAATTGATGTTGTGCAGTGTGCATCCCTAATTATAACCAGATGGACCTCCTGAGCCTCATGAATGTCTGCAGTCCCATCTGCAATTCAGAACAATGCAGATAGTGAGAAGTTGCTAGAGTACTCTTGTTTTTGTTCCCTAGATTTGTCTTTTAGTCAGAACTATTTGCCCGCTCCTTAATGAATCTGTAGGCACACACCCGCCTTTAATGAATATTAATGACTGTGAATGTTTGTCAACCCTGGAGAGTGATGGATTCCCCTTTGAGCCTTTGCGTACAAAATCTGAGCTGCTTCTGTGGTGTAAATGGTACCTTCCTTTTTATTCTCACGCTCTTTTTCATGTCATCTCCTTTCAATTCCTTTTTCCCATCCTATTTCCTTCCCTTCTCCTCTAATTTTATGTCCTGCCTAAAACATTCTCCTTTGTCCAACCCGCGCTAGGAGCTGCCAGAGGACATCCAAGCCAACCTGACGGAGGAGCTGCCTCAGCCCCGAGAAATCCCCAGGAAACTCAGCGAGTACACCCAGGAGGAGATAGACGCCTTCCCCCGGCTGTGGACACCGTATGTAGAAACTCACACACAGACTGTACTCAAACACAGCAACGCCTGAAGAAATGCACACAATACATACAGTGCAAAAGTAGGTGACGCAGCACATAAACGGGAATACAGGAGTTGAATGAAGCACACACAAAAACCTCAGCACACGGCAGATTAACGAGATTAATGACTCATTCTGTTTATTGCTGTCTCCCTTTCAAAGGTGTGTGTGTGTGTGTGTCCGTGTGTCCGTGTGGAGTGTTACACATTCATATAAGGTCTTCTGTGCTATAGATTTTTTTTGTTGTTTTTTTTAAATACCAAATGACTCATAGCATCTGTTGTTTAATTCCTCCCACAAGTAAAAACTCACCATCACTGAACATTATATCAATTGTAAACTACAATGAATCACTGTTATGGAAACAGACAAAGAATCACTAAGTACACACAGCAATTATTTAGTGATAATTATCGCTGACTACTGCTACTGTAAAAATTGCACTTGTACAGTAGTGTTTTTCTTATTTGTGGTTCAGTTGTCACAAGGTGACATCAAACATAATGTTCCTTGGTAGAAGTTCATAAAATGACCGGAGTGACACAGAGCCAGCTCTTTGTGTCTTGTACTAATGAGGAACAGCCAAAAGGGGGTGATGTTGAACTGAGTACAATCTCACAGTGATACTTTGTGTATTCCTGCCAACCTGCCTCTGTGATTCAGTAGTCGTCATCAAGTAGCTTTCAGTGGCATCCTGTGATTGTTTGGGATGTAGTGGCTGGTCATGCAGTTATATCTATATAACTGCATTTATATAGAATGAATCATGCTTTCGAATACTCTACAATAACAGGAGACAACATATCTGAGATAGAGATTTTTTTTTTTATTTTGCATTGAGAAGAATTACAGGTTTAAAAATCAACAGTTGATATTGAGGCACCAACAAAGTGGCATTTTCATTTGGCACACTTCTCTTCCTCAGCTGTGCTCATTTGGACTGGTTGTTGGCCACAGAGGAGAGTCACAGTAGGTGGCATGTCACTGGTAATTAACCAGTGTGGTACAATCTTTGTGTCAATGAATACGGGGGGTTTGCACTCGTGCACTGCTTTGCTCTGCTAAGACTTCATCAGTAGTGCAGAGCGCGTTGTTTTCATCATCTTACTAAGCAACATATGCATGAATAGATCCAATTCGAACGCCTGCCAACCCCCTTTTTTGTGGCCAGTTTGACTCTGACACTCTCCCCTTGTGCAGGAAAAAATAAAATGCAATATTTTTCATTGTAACTAAAAACACATGTGCCTGTGGTGTGAATGATTGTCAGCCAACAAAGAGCTGTCAGTATGTGACATGATACACATGGACAAGGACTGACTGTTGGACAGTCACTTGATTCATGGGAATAGATTTCCTAAGGTTAAAAATTCACTTTGGGAATTCAGTTATAGGAACAACTGGCATACAGCTCTACAGTCTAAATATATGACATCTTTATTTAAAGGTTTTTGTGATGTTTTTCTTTTCTGGTTAAATGCCAGACTGTCCTGAAAAGCTTTATAATTTAAGGCCATTGTTCATTTTGCTAGCAGCAAACATCACAGGCCTTTCAGCTGCTACTCTCTAGATGTTGTATTGTTTAACATAAACCTTGTATCTCAAAGATTTCAGTTTTTTCCCTGGCCTAGGTGCTGTGCCAGTCCTTTGAATATAAATAGTAAAATGTCACAAACGCATGTGGGGAAAGTCAGCTCCTTTCCATCGCTCCCTGACTGTTTAGACATACAAGGTTTCACTGTGGGCTGTGAGACAGAGCATCTGTTATTTGGCATAATCATATTCATGGCTTTTCTGAGTGGAGTATTTTTCTGGTTGGAGATTAGACTGACATTGTGACCCGTGGTTTGATGCCATGATAAAGTCGTCCTCTTGCATTTCTCCCGGCTCACCTGTAGTAAACATCATTCGGACGGGTTAACTGAGACCATTCTATGCTCCAGCTGTTGAGCGCTAACCTTAACATCCATCAGTCCATCTTCCAGCTGCTTAACCTGGTCAGGGTCACTCCTCTTCATCCACAGGAGCGGTAGCTCAACACCCGTCCTGTGCTAGTCTGTCTTTTAACTACTCAGAAGTTGTTGGTGAACTCGTAAAAGAAGATAAAGCAGTACATTCAAAAGTGTTGCCTTGTGGCTCAGTCTAATATACTGTAGTACCATTGTTAACAACCACGCAACTTTTGTTTCTTTACGTTAAGTAAGTCAATAATTTGTCACGTGTGTGCGTTATGCACATTGAGTTGGCAGTTTATTAGGTACACATAGTTAAAGCTAAAGCAGTCTGATAACAGTAATTTTATGAGGGTTTGTTTTGTTCTAGAGAGATGCTGATTCAACTGTATTGCATTAAGCAAAGAAGTGTTTCTGTGATTGAGCCTGACCTCTTGGATATAAATGGGGTGAATTTATTGCAGGACTGTTGTATGAGTCCCAAATTATGAAAGAATCAGTTCACCCACATTACCCCCTTTACCCCTAACAGCTCATTTTGGTTTTGATTTGTCCCCAGTACAGTGGAGGTTGATGGAATTCCATCTGCGGTTCCTTGCTGCATGTTAAAAATAACATTTTATTGAAAATCAACAACAGTGGGTTTTTCCAGAAACAGTGTTCTGGTTTCTTTTGGTAATCCAGACTTCAGTGTCAACAGTTTTCATTGGGACTTCCTTCTACTAAAGAAACAGTCCCTATTAAAACAGTTTGCTCTTGTGGAGCAACAGGGTGAATAGTTTCTGGGACTAGCCTACTATTGCTATTGAATTCCTCTAAATGTAATAGTTTAGTGCTGTGTACCACAAACACAGTTCAATCCATCTCCACTGTATTAGGGTTGAGGCAGGAATCTCAGACTCAAAATTGAGTTGAGTAAAACTGAATCTGCATTTTTAGTTACCACAAGAGGCAATTGAGATAATGTTTTGCTGTAATTTGGGTGGATTAATCCTTTAAACTTAGCACCAGTACTTTATTATGATCCTGATACCATTTTGCTGTGGTAAAACCCTCCACCTGGTACTTCAAACACATTTGAACAAAACAACCCACGTTTGGCATGAATAGTTGAAGTGAAATAACTTAAATTGAGTGAAAACACTGAATTTGTACAAAGGGCTCTGATCCAAATACAGTTGTTATTCAGTTACTGTCGTCTGAGCTTGTGTGCTTTGTACAGATGTGTACAAGGCGTTTGGCATTGTCAGTGTGTGTGTGTGTGCACGGTGATAAATGAGCCACTTCTTATTGTTTACTGATCCAATCTCCTCAGACAATCAGTGCGTGTGCTCAGGCCTGTCACTGTGTGGTTGTCAAGGTCAATCCTGGTTTATGTAAGAGACAGGACTTGGCCTAGTTAATATTCCCTCACACTTTCTCATTTATTTTACTGATCAAATATATATATACACTTGTGTGTGTGTCAGGGGAGATGAGGTTGAGGTCATCAAGGGCGATTCAATCGTTACCCTTTATTAAACACATAGTTAATATTCTCTCAAAGCCTTTGGAGCAGAGGCAAAAGATATTATTGGATATGCAATAACCCACACGCAGACACTACAGACAAGTGCTCAGACATAGAAAAACGACAACATAAATATACTGCTGTAGTTGATAGCAGCGCTATTACACTTTATAATATTTTTTTCTACTTTGTATCAAAACCAATACAGCATGCTCTGATATTATCAGTCTGCTGCAATTTCTCCTCGAAATTAAAGGGAAAAAAACACAAAGAGGATGCCGTGTACTGTCTCATTTTGAAAAGAAAAAATGATAAGATCTGTCTGGTTTCTCATCTGTCATTTTCTCTCCATGTTTTTCCTTGTAATCGCTTCTTTTTCCAGACTTTTATGCCTCTCCATACTAATGTGCCGTCCTGTGTTTTCTCCACAGACCTGAAGACTACAAGATGAAATGAATTCAAGGCTCTTTGACGTGAGGTGATTTTCACATTAATGCTACACTGAAGGCAACAGTTTCCTCTATTTTATTTGTAGTTGTGATGCGTGACAAAAAAGTATTGTAAAAGTCAAAGGCCAGAGAGGTTTAATGCGATTCAGAAACACGCAAAAGCTGATTTTCTCTGTTCAGATGAAATATTACACAAAGCCAGATTTTGTGCTTCTGTGTAAATCCAGGAAACAGCACTGGCATCAAAGCTTGACTGGACTGGGCCTATGTCTTAAGATTTCTTTTTGGCCTTGACACAACCACAGCAAACCTGAATAATGCAGGACCAGTTTAAGATTTCCCTGTCTGGCTCAGTAAAATAGGAGCTAACAATTGAATGAACCTGTTCTTGTCAAGTGGTTTTTACATAAATGTTGTAAAATCTGTTAATGTTAAATAAATGACCTAAAACACAATGTTGTAGTTCATTACAGATTTATTGGTTATAAAAGCAAACAAAATAGAAAATAAATAAGTTCATATTGTACTAAGGGGCATGGTGGTGAGACACATTCCTTATTAAAACTGTTCAAGTTCGACAGTTTAAATCTCAAATGGACCAGGGCCGGCTCACAGCTAAACTTTAGTGCTTGTTTTTTCAGACTGCAGTGCAGGAGGGGCAAAGTTTACACTCGTGCTTCAGTCCTTACTGGTTTCATCGAGAGGCAGCAGACTGTTTGGAATAATAACTAGCTCCAGGTCTCCTTCCACCGCGAGGTCAGAGGTCAACCAGTGAGAAAACAGTCTCCACAGTGAGCAGGCCCGACTTTGCATAAGAACAATAAACAAACTGGGGCAGCAACACAAGACACAAACAACACAGATTTGTCCTTTAAATTCACCACAAGTCTGAGTATTACAACCTAGAACAGACCTGCTCTGTGTTTGTAGTAAAAGAATTAAATATGGCAGGACAAAATGAAATGGTGGCCAGATTTTGTCTGAATGAAAATGATAATTTAAAAGATGAATTTGATTTGTGTTCCACAGTGTTAAGGGAAGGCATTAAACTTGACAGAAATTTGATGCATCTGCTTCTACATTTCATTTTGGGGGATTAACTCCCATAATAGCTCAGCCAAGAATACCAGTAAAGAGAAGCAAACTCAACACAATACTGTACGGAGAAATAACTTCAAAAACATTTCAATAATCCTTTACACACTAAAATAAGCTGGGGGAGGGGGGTGATTCATCATTATAAAAAGCCTGTACAAATGTTGCCAGCTCATCGTCCTCAATGATTTGAATTGTAAAATAATCTAGCTAGTTACATAAAACCAAAACAAGATGCACGTATCCAGTTACACACTCACTGGTTGGCTCAAAGGAGACATGCAGCTTCACACAAAAAGAAGGGTTTAGTCCCGAAATCAGCTGTGAGATGGAAAGAAACAGGTCTTACCTTTACATTACCACTGGACGATGCTAACATAGATCAGGCACTTTTCGGACCCCCCTTTTACAGAGATATCGTACAAGAGTCCACAGAGCTATTTACACTGTTTCACCTGGTGGGGAAACTCACAGGAGACACAGGGAGAGGGGGGTTCTCACCACAGTTTCAGATGGTGTGGGTGGAGGGGGCGATGTGTACGTGCATGTCAGTGTCTGATCTGTTTCCATGTGTGATTATCAGTGTGTGTGTAGTGGCGTGCAGGGCTCAAGCACTTTAGGTGAGTCCATCCTTCCTCTAAAGTCCTCCCTCCTCACTCTCCTCCATGACGACAACATCACGGGAAAACCTCCTGGCGACGCCCGGCGACCTCAGCTCCACATCCTCAGACTGGGTAGGGCTCGAGCGGTAACCATGGCGACCGTGGGCCAATTGGGAGGGCTGTTGGGGGTAGTACTGAGGGGGGTAACTACGATGGTAATAGGGCTCCTGCTCTTCCTCTCCCACCTCCTCCTCCTCGTCTTCTCCTCCTTGGTCGTTGTTGTAAGCCACTGCAGCAGGGTTGTACAGCTGGTTGTAGGGGGGGTTGTAGGGCTGGTACCCGCCATGAGGCAGGGGTTGGACTGGGGTGGTGGGGATATTTGGGGTCAGTTTGAGCATATGTTTCTGGATCACCACATAAAACCGACACTACAGGTGAGCATGGAGCGAGGTTAAGGCTGGCTTTGTGTAAATGAGCAGAAGCACAGCAGGAATGCAAAGCATGCACAGGTTGAAATTTAAACTATACAGCAAGTTTAAATGATTTTAAGCAGCTAAAGTTTCTTATCCTATGTTACTGACACTGAAATGAGCTCCTTGGGACTGTGCATAAGCTGATTTGTGACCAAAAGACTGAGTTAGTTAACGAGGAAGTTGGTTTATGTCTGCCACATATTGCCCAGATCTGATTTTTCCAGAAATGAAAACATAACATCTGGGCCACATTAGAGGTAAAACTTTTTCTGCCCAGTTTACTCTATGTGAGATGTACAGATAGAAGGGGGTTGGTTAGTAATTAATGCAGCCAATCAGCATCAAAGCAATTCATCAGTACTTAGCTGAGATTAGCTTTGAAGAGATTTGAGCTTGAAGCGGGGTGAAGAGGAGGCTGCTGCAGCAAAGCATTGTGTGTGTGAGTTTTTGTTGACAGATGGCACTGTGATCAGTGGTGGCGATCATCACAGCAGCGTTGTGTGGTTTTGTTTGGTCTTGTGGGAAGGTAAGCTCTTTTGTCTCTGAGACAGTGAAATGATGAAACACATCTAACAGTTCCCTCAAATAATTCAGCTCATAGAAATTTATCAAGTTTCTCTTCAGAATAAACAATCAGAGTGATGTGCATTAATACTGAAAATCTTTTGTAAGTAATGTTTCTTAGAACTTGCACATGAGCCAAATTAGTTCTTAAAGTTGCTTAAAATCAATTTCTATATTAAGAAAGCCAACTCACTTTTTTATGTTTCAACTTAAAAAGAAAAAAACATCTCCAGAGAACCAAAAAAAAAAAAAAGATTCTGCAGGGATTATTAGTTAAACACTGGGGCCAGGGTAATTATCCATCTCAGGAAATATGGAGGCTTTGAGGGACACATTGAATTTATCAGTTTCCTCAGTTTCTAGTATAATGTACAGGGCACAGAGTGAGTGATGGAAGGAGGTGAGCACAGGAGGAGGAAAAGGAGGAGGAGGAGGACGGTTGGAGAATGCTCCTCAGTAATCATTCCCATAGTCCTGTTGAACTTTAGCCAGGAAGATGGGGAAACAGAGGGAGGGGAACAAAGGGAGGGTGGAAAAAAGTCAGAATATGTTACACCTCATATCAGGAGGAAAACCCAACGACACCGAAGAGTTAAACCTCTCAAACCGCACTGTCAGACACTTTTGGAGGTAAATTTGTTTGAATATTATTCGTGTGAACACACTGACAATCCGTGTGTAAATGTGTAATCTGTAAATCTAAAACACTTCCCACAAACACAAGAATAAATTTGCAAATTTACAAACATATCTTGCTGGTCTGGGGTTTGAAATCAGAGCCTTCACACTATGGGACAACAGTTCTAACCTCAGCACCACCATGCCACCCCATAAAAAAGACATAGTATAGTAACACATAAAAAGTCAAAATAAAGTAAGGCGTTAGAAGTCATAAAAACGTCATAGGTATAAAAACATCATTGTATAGTAATGTATAAAACGCCATGAAAACGTCATAGTATGTTAAAGCATAAAAAGTAATAAAAAAATCAAAGTATAGTAAGTAATTAGGCATAAATACATCGTAATATAGCAAGGTATAAAGTGTCATAAAAACAGCAAAGTATAGTGAGGCATAAAATGTCGTAAAAATGTCACAATATTGTAAGGTATAAAATGTAATAAAAACGTCATACCATATTATGGTATAAAACGTCAGAATATTTAGGCATAAAATGTAATAAAAACATATTATAGTATGGTATAAAATGTCATACTATGGTAAGGTATCAAACGTCATAGTATAGTAAGGCATAAAAAGATAATTAAAATCATATTATATTATGGCATAAAATGTCATAAAAACGTAATGGTATAAAGTGTCATAGTATAGTGAGGCATAAAATGTCTTGAAAACATCAAAGTATAGTAGGGCATAAAAATGTCACAAAAATGTCATAGTATAGTAAGGTATAAAATGTCATAAAAACATCATAGTATAGTAAGGCATAAAAATGTCATAGTATAGTAAGGCATAAAAAGATTAAAATCATCATATTATGTTAAGGCATAAAATGTCATAAAAACGTAATGGTATAAAGTGTCATAGTATAATAAGGCATAAAAACACCGTAGTATAGTAAGGTATAAAATGTCACAAAAATGTCATAGTATAGTAAGGCATAAAAATTTAATTAAAACATCATAATATAGTAAGGCATGAAATGTACAGTGTGTCATAAAGTCATAGTATAGTAAGGTGCCACAGTCCTGCTTTCTCCCCTTTGTGTTTTTTCCCCTGTCCTGTTTATCTCCCATGTGTGTATGTCTGTCTGCTTCCCCTGACATCAGGTGACTCAGCAGATATGTGGTCTGGATAGCAGTTCACCACCACCCCTGCAATCTATCACTCATCAGCAGCAGTACATTTACCCTGGTCATCCATCCATTCGTCGCCAGATTGTTCTGCTCTTCACAGTGGTAGTTACTCTCTCAGCCACTCTGATTAGTTTGTGTGACTACAGACTTATCTAGTGTTTCAGTGATCTCCCTGGTATTTTTGCCTGTATTAACTCTTTGTTTTTCTGTGCTCCAGAAGACTTCCTGATTTGTGTGCTGCTGATCCTGCCACACTCCACTTAGCCACGCCACACCACACCACCCACCTGCCCACCTTCGGTCTTCAGTCGTCCCTCGTGTTTCCAGAGTTTGTTGACTCCCCTAGCTCTGGTCTCCTGTGTCATCTGTACTCACCAGATACCTGGATTCCCCAGACCCACTCCCCTTTACATTCACCATCACTATTCACTTTTAACCAATAAACTCCCTTGCACTGTTGCTGGTGTGTTTTGTGTTCTGTCTCTGCTCTGGGGTCAAATTCTGACAAAAAAATGTCAGTCAGGCATAAAAAGTCAAAGTAAGGTTGAAGGCGAGAAAATGTCATATTATATTAAGGCATGAAATGTCATAAAAACATCATAGTATAGAAAGGTATAGAATGTCATAAAAACATCATAGTATAGAAAGGTATAGAATGTCATAAAAACATCATAGTATAGAAAGGTATAAAATGTCATAGTATAATAGGGCATGAAATGTCATAAAAAAATCAAATTATAGTAAGGTACAAAATGTCATTAAGATGTCATGGTATGGTATAAATGTCATATTATTTTGGTATAAAATGTCATAAAGACGTCATAGTATAGTAAGGGATCAAATGAAATAGTAATGTAAGGCATAGAAATGTCAAAAAACGACATAGTACAGTATGGCATAAAAGTGTCAAAAAATGTCATAGTATAGTATGGCATAAAATGCCCCAAAAAATTATAGTATATTAAGGCATAAAAGGTCATAAAAACGTCATAGTATGGTAAGGCATCAAATTAAACAGTAATGAGAGGCAAAAAATTGCCAAAAAACGTCATAGTATAGTATGGCATAAAATGTCAAAAAAAAATTATAGTAAATTAAGGCATGAAAGGTCATAAAAACATCATAGTATAGTAAGGTATCAAATGAAATAGTAATGTAAGGCATAAAAATGCCAAAAAACGTCATAGTACAGTATGGCATAAAAATGTCAAAAAAGGTCATAGTATAGTATGGCATAAAATGCCAAAAAAAAAATTATAGTATATTAAGGCATGAAAGGTTATAAAAACGTCATAGTATGGTAAGGTATCAAATGAAATAATAATGTAAGGCATAAAAATGTCAAAAAACGACATAGTACAGTATGGCATAAAAATGTCAAAAAAGGTCATAGTATATTAAGGCATAAAAGGTCATTAAAACGTCATAGTAAGGTAACGCATCAAACGAAACAGTAATGAGAGGCAAAAAATTGCCAAAAAACGTCATAGTATAGTATGGCATAAAATGTCAAAAAAAAATTATAGTATATTAAGGCATAAAAGGTCATAAAAACGTCATAGTAAGGTAACGCATCAAATGAAACAGTAATGTGAGGCATAAAAATGCCAAAAAACGTCATAATATAGTATGGCATAAAATGTCAAAAAATTACTATAGTATATTAAGGCATAAAAGGTCATAAAAATGTCACAGTATGGTAAGGCATCAAAGAACATAGTATAGTAAGGCACAAAAATGCCAAAAAACAGCTTAGTATAGTATGGCATAAAATGTCAAAAAAAAAAAAACGATAGTATATTAAGGCATGAAAGGTCATAAAAACGTCACAGTATGGTAAGGAATCAAACAACATAGTATAGTATGGCACAAAAATGACAAAAAACGTCATAGTATAGTATGGCATAAAAATGCCAAAAAACGTCATAGTATAGTATGGCATAAAAATCCAAAAAAAAATTATAGTATATTAAGGCATGAAATGTTATAAAAACGTCATAGTATGGTAAGGTATCAAATGAAATAGTAATGCAAGGCATAAAAATGCCAAAAAACGTCATAACATAGTATGGCATAAAATGTCAAAAAAAAAAAACGATAGTATATTAAGGCATGAAAGGTTATAAAAACGTCATAGTATGGTAAGGTATCAAATGAAATAGTAATGTAAGGCATAAAAATGCCAAAAACGTCATAATATAGTATGGCATAAAATGTCAAAAAATTACTATAGTATATTAAGGCATAAAAGGTCATTAAAACGTCATAGTAAGGTAACGCATCAAACGAAACAGTAATGTGAGGCATAAAAATGCCAAAAAACGTCATAGTATAGTATGGCATAAAATGTCAAAAAATGACTATAGTATATTAAGGCATAAAAGGTCATAAAAATGTCACAGTATGGTAAGGCATCAAAGAACATAGTATAGTAAGGCATAAAAATGCCAAAAAACGTCATAGTATAGTATGGCATAAAAATGCCAAAAAACGTCATAGTATAGTATGGCATAAAATGTCAAAAAATTACTATAGTATATTAAGGCATAAAAGGTCATTAAAACGTCATAATAAGGTAAGGCATCAAACGAAATAGTAATGTAAGGCATAAAAATGCCAAAAAACGTCATAGTATAGTATGGCATAAAAATATCAAAAAAGGTCATAGTATAGTAT
>NW_019524940.1:710103-712299 GCF_002814215.2 Seriola lalandi dorsalis
GTATATTAAGGCATGAAAGGTTATAAAAATGTCATAGTATGGTAAGGTATCAAATGAAACAGTAATGTAAGGCATAAAAATGCCAAAAAACGTCATAGTACAGTATGGCATAAAAATGTCAAAAAACGTCATAGTATAGTATGGCATAAAATGCTAAAAAAAAATTATAGTATATTAAGGCATAAAAGGTCATAAAAACGTCATAGTAAGGTAACGCATCAAACGAAACAGTAATTTGAGGCATAAAAATGCCAAAAAACGTCATAGTATAAGATGGCATAAGAATGTCACAAAATGTCATAGTATAGTATGGCATAAAATGCCAAAAAAAAATTATAGTATATTAAGGCATGAAAGGTTATAAAAACGTCATAGTATGGTAAGGTATCAAATGAAATAGTAATGTAAGGCATAAAAATGTCAAAAAACGACATAGTACAGTATGGCATAAAAATGTCACAAAACGTCATAGTATAGTATGGCATAAAATGCCCCCAAAAAATTATAGTATATTAAGGCATGAAAGGTCATAAAAACGTCATAGTAAGGCATAAACTATGATGCCAAAAAACGTCATAGTATAGTATGGCATAAAATGTCAAAAAATTACTATAGTATATTAAGGCATAAAAGGTCATTAAAACGTCATAATAAGGTAACGCATCAAACGAAACAGTAATGTGAGGCATAAAATTGCCAAAAAACGTCATAGTATAGTATGGCATAAAAATATCAAAAAAGGTCATAGTATAGTATGGCATAAAATGTCAAAAAAAAAAAACCGATAGTATATTAAGGCATGAAAGGTCATAAAAACGTCACAGTATGGTAAGGAATCAAACAACATAGTATAGTAAGGCACAAAAATGACAAAAAACGTCATAGTATAGTATGGCATAAAAATGCCAAAAAACGTCATAGTATAGTATGGCATAAAATGCCAAAAAAAAATTATAGTATATTAAGGCATGAAATGTTATAAAAACGTCATAGTATGGTAAGGTATCAAATGAAACAGTAATGTAAGGTATAAAAACGCCAAAAAACGTCATAATATAGTATGGCATAAAATGTCAAAAAAAAAAAAAGATAGTATATTAAGGCATGAAAGGTTATAAAAACGTCATAGTATGGTAAGGTATCAAATGAAATAGTAATGTAAGGCATAAAAATGCCAAAAAACGTCATAGTACAGTATGGCATAAAATGCCCCAAAAAATTACAGTATATTAAGGCATAAAATGTCATTAAAACGTCATAGTAAGGTAACGTATCAAATGAAATAGTAATGTAAGGCATAAAAATGCCAAAAACGTCATAATATAGTATGGCATAAAATGTCAAAAAATTACTATAGTATATTAAGGCATAAAAGGTCATTAAAACGTCATAGTAAGGTAACGCATCAAACGAAACAGTAATGTGAGGCATAAAAATGCCAAAAAACGTCATAGTATAGTATGGCATAAAATGTCAAAAAAAAAAAACGATAGTATATTAAGGCATGAAAGGTTATAAAAATGTCATAGTATGGTAAGGCATCAAACGAAACAGTAATGTGAGGCATAAAAATGCCAAAAAACGTCATAGTAGAGTATGGCATAAAATGTCAAAAAAAAAAACGATAGTATATTAAGGCATAAAAGGTCATAAAAATGTCACAGTATGGTAAGGCATCAAAGAACATAGTATAGTAAGGCACAAAAATGCCAAAAAACGTCATAGTATAGTATGGCATAAAATGTCAAAAAAAAAACGATAGTATATTAAGGCATGAAAGGTTATAAAAACGTCATAGTATGGTAAGGAATCAAACAACATAGTATAGTAAGGCACAAAAATGCCAAAAAACGACATAGTACAGTATGGCATAAAACGTCAAAAAAGGTCATAGTATAGTATGGCATAAAATGTAAAAAAAAAAATTATAGTATATTAAGGCATAAAAGGTCATTAAAACATCATAATAAGGTAACGCATCAAACGAAACAGTAATGTGAGGCATAAAAATGCCAAAAAACGTCATAGTATAGTATGGCATAAAATGTCAAAAAATGACTATAGTATATTAAGGCATAAAAGGCCAAAAAAAAATCACAGTATAGTAAGGCATCAAAGAACATAAAACGTCATAGTATGGTAAGGTATCAAATGAAATAGTAATGTAAGGCATAAAAATGTCAAAAAACGACATAG
>NW_019524940.1:712574-792761 GCF_002814215.2 Seriola lalandi dorsalis
GTCAAAAAAAAAAACGATAGTATATTAAGGCATAAAAGGTCATAAAAATGTCACAGTATGGTAAGGCATCAAACAACATAGTATAGTAATGCACAAAAATGCCAAAAAACAGCATAGTATAGTATGGCATAAAAATGTCAAAAAAGGTCATAGTACAGTATGGCATAAAAATGCCAAAAAACGTCATAGTACAGTATGGCATAAAAATGCCAAAAAACGTCATAGTACAGTATGGCATAAAAATGTCAAAAAAGGTCATAGTATATTGAGGCATAAAAGGGTCATAAAAACATCACAGTAAGGTAAGGTATCAAATGAAATAGTAATGTGAGGCATAAAAATGTCAAAAAATGTCATAGTATAGTATGGCATAAAATGCCAAAAAAAAAAATTATAGTATATTAAGGCATCAAAGGTTATAAAAACGTCATAGTATGGTAAGGCATCAAATTAAACAGTAATGAGAGGCAAAAAATTGCCAAAAAACGTCATAGTATAGTATGGCATAAAATGTCAAAAAAAAAAACGATAGTATATTAAGGCATGAAAGGTCATAAAAACGTCATAGTATAGTAAGGTATCAAATTAAATAGTAATGTAAGGCATAAAAATGTCACAAAACGTCATAGTACAGTATGGCATAAACCTCAAAAAAGGTCATAGTATAGTATGGCATAAAATGCCAAAAAAAATTATAGCATATTAAGGCATGAAATGTCATAAAAACTTCATAGTATGGTAAAGTATCAAATGAATTAGTAATGTAAGGCATACAATTACAAAAAAAAACGTCATATTATAGTATGGCATAAAACGTCAAAAAAACATAATAGTATATTGAGGCATAAAAGGTCATAAAAACGTCATAGTAAGGTAACGCATCAAACGAAACAGTAATGTGAGGCATAAAAATTGCCAAAAAATGTCATAGTATAGTATGGCATAAAAATGTCACTAAACGTCATAGTATAGTATGGCATAAAATGCCCCAAAAAAATTATAGTATATTATGGCATAAAAGGTCATAAAAACGTCTGTAAGGTAAGGTATCAAATGAAATAGTAATGTAAGGCATAGAAATGTCAAAAAATGACATAGTACAGTATGGCATAAAACGTCAAAAAACGTCATAGTATAGTATGGCATAAAATGTCAAAAACAAATTATAGTATATTAAGGCATGAAAGGTCATAAAAACGTCATAATATGGTAAAGTATCAAACGAAATAATAATGTAAGGCACAAAATTACAAAAAACGTCACAGTATAGTATGGCATAAAAATGTCAAAAAACTATCATAGTATATTAAGGCATAAAAGGTAATAAAAACGTCATAGTAAGATAACGCATCAAATGAAAAAGTAATGTGAGGCATAAAAATGCCAAAAAACGTCATAGTATAGTATGGCATAAAATGTAAAATAAACAGTATATTAAGGCATAAAAGGTAAAAAAAAACGTCATAGTATGGTAAGGTATCAAATGAAATAGTAATGTAAGGCATAAAAATGTTAAAAAAACATCAGAGTATATTAAGGCATAAAAGGTCATAAAAACATCATAGTAAGGTAAGACATCAAATGAAATAATAATGTAAGTCATAAAAATGCCCAAAAACATCATAGTATAATATGGCATAAAACGTCAAAAAACGTCATAGTATAGTATGGCATAAAATGTCAAAAAAAAAATTATAGTATATTAAGGCATGAAAGGTCATAAAAACGTCATAGTATGGTAAGGCATCAAATGAAATAGTAATGTAAGGTATAAATGACAAAAAACATCATAGTATAGTACGGCATAAAAATGTCAAAAAAATATAGTATATTAAGGCATAAAATGTCAAAAAATGTCATAGTATGATAAGGCATCAGATAAAATATTAATGTAAGGCAAAAAATTACAAAAATCGTCATAGTATAGCATTGCATAAAAATGTCAAAAAACGTCATAGTATATTAAGGCATAAAAGGTCATAAAAACGTCACAGTATGGTAAGGAATCAAACAACATAGTATAGTAAGGCACAAAAATGACAAAAAACAGCATAGTATAGTATGGCATAAACAGTATATTAAGGCATAAAATGTCATTAAAATGTCATAGTATAGTAAGGTATAAAATGTCATAGTATAATAAGGTATAAAATGTCATAAAAATGTTAAGGTATAATACGGCATAAAATGTCATAAAAACGTCCTAGTTTAGTAAGGTATAAAATGTCATAGTATAATAAGGTATAAAATGTCATAAAAATGTTAAGGTATCAAACGTCATAGTATAGTAAGGCATAACAATGTAATAAAAACGTCATAATATGGTAAGGTATAAAGTGTCATAGTAAAATAAGGCATAAAAACGTCTTTGTATAGTAAGGTATAAAATGTCAAAAACATCACACTATAGTAAGGTATAAAATGTTAAAAATATTACAGTATAGTAAGGTATAAAATGTCAAAAACATAGTATAGTAAGGATAAAATGTCATAAAAACATCATAGTATAATAAGGCATAAAAATGTCATAGTATATTAAGGCATGAAATGTCATAAAAATGTAATAGTAAGGTATAAAGTGTCATAGTATAATAAGGCATAAAAATGTCACAGTATAATAAGGAATAAAGATGTCATAGTTTAGTAAGGCATGAAATGTCATAAAAATGTCATAGCATAGTCAGACATAAAGTCTTAGTATAGTAAGGCATAAAATATCAGTATAGGAAGTCATAAAGTCATAGTATAGTAAGTCATAAAAAAATGTCATAGTATAGGAAGACATAAAAAACGCCTAAGTATAGTAAGGCACAAAAACGTCATAGTAGAATAAGGGTAAAAAAAAGTCTAATAGTAATAGTATCATAGTATTGTGAGGCATATATCAAACAGGTTGTCGATATTTTCACACAAATAATATTGAAAAACATCTACCTCCATAATTTAAAGTAAATTTTTCATTTGTGGAATTTGTTTGTGTATTTGCAACTCTGTTTTATATTTGCAAGATATTTATGTGAATTTGCAAATACAGTTTTTGTATTTGTGGAAGGTCTTTCATATTTACAGATTACACATTTATACACAGATTGTTGATCACTTCACACAAATAATACTGAAACAAATCTACCTCCATAGACACTTTTCCAGCTGTTGGGTTGCGGTTTTGGAGGTAAAAAAAAATTAGTCTTGGAAACTGTTTTTCTCTTTTAGAAAAAGAAAATGCACACATACAGAGTAATTATTACAGCGAATTCAGCTCAAATACATATTTAGACATTCATATAAAATGTTTGGAAAGATGGAAAATGTGTCAGATCTCCATTTGTCTTTCTTTACACAAGAAAGCACAAATAAAGACTTCCAACACAGAAACAGAGGCACAACATGAGTGTTTGTAGTCAATAAAATATACCAAGAAAAGCATGCCTTGTGAGTAATATGGGGTCAAACATTTTTGAGGAGATTTCTTGGAGTAATATACACCTTTAACCTCTGCCCATACCTGATGGCTGGTCTAATTTAATCTCATGTACTGGTGATTCACACACTTACAAAGTCACTAATTTCACTTTTAACAGTGTAATTGTGAGTAAAATTACATAAAAATGACTGCATCTTGTTTACATGCAAGAAAGTCCAAGAAAGTGGGAACAGTAATTCTGAAAAAATAAATGTGATATACATCTTTGGATTTTGTATGCAAACAATTCTGTAAAAGGTTTGCACTGTTGAATCCTTCAAACAAAAACAGCCGTACTGACCAGTAAAAAAAGAACAGAGGTTATTTCATTTGGCTTGCTGTGAAAGTAAGAACACACTCCTCATACTGTATCTTTTAATCACAGCTTTCCTTTCAAGTGGTTAGGGAGGCAGTTTTTTCTCCTTGCAACAACAGACAAGACTCCTCTAAGTCAAGACTTAAAAAAAACATTATGACTGGAATCAATTCATATAAAATAAATCTGGTTTGATGGATGAAGTAATGTCTCATCCATCAGCTACTTTTAGCACATGATATATCTTCAGTATGACTTGTCACAAGCTGTTAGATGTGTAATGTCCTTGTGATGGCCCAAGACAATGGACACATTAAGCTTCAAGGTCATCATCAGCATGAATATTCAAGATGCCCAGTGTGTGTGTGTGTGTGTGTGTGTGTGTGTGTGTGTGTGTGTGTGTGTGTGTGTGTGTGTGAGACAGCATATTTTATTAGATCTGAATAAAGACAAACAGCTTCAGTCAGTGACACAGTTAACATCTTAATCCATCAGTGTGGACATGAATGTATAAACTTCACAGTGGAACAACTATAAAAGCCAGATTACTCTCCAGTTCTCTGAGAGCTTTATGAGAACAATAACCGCCTCAGAGCCGGCTGTCACTGTGAAAACAATATTTCAGTGGTTTATATTTAGAAAAGGTGGTTTATAAGATGGAAAGACTGGGCAGGGTTTGGACGGTTTAAGATGTTTATGTTAATAAATTAGCAAATAAAAAAAACACTGAATGTCCGAATTAATTCTTTAGTAGTTGGTTGCTTTGAACAAATTATTTTTGTGAAATGACAGAATATAATTAATGCTCGGTTGCAAAAGGACCAATCAAGACAAATTAGGTCTAAATAAACAACAAAAGAATGTTTTTGTAAAGTCTGGATATTTTGTGTTTGGAAATGATTCCAGTCAAAATGTCATTTTGTCTGCCAGAATTTGACATACTGTGTACACTGCATGTCTGCTTCTGTCTTCATTTGCCTACAGCAATGCTTCCCAAACTTCTTCTGTCTTAGCCCAAACAACTTTGGAAGCATGTGTCTCATTCATTCCTGTAATATTTTGTGTGTTTTGTGTCTAAAAGCTCACAGCAGTTGAGGCAAAGTTGAGCATGAATTTTTCAGAAGGCTCTCCTGCTTTATTGACAGTGGACTTAAGAGCGGGTTAGAGTTCTATGTGTTTCTGACATTTTTTTACTCCTTGTATTTTAGTATGCTGTATGCTCAAGGTATCACTTGGCATTCAACTGGTGTGAGAACATGTGTGTGTGTCTGGCTACATTCAATGTGGTAACCCAGACGACCTGTGTCGTCAGCAGAGTGTTTCTGCTGAGGCAACACTTTACTTGAGGTACCCCTGTTTACCATTTACATGCAGTAGTCCATATCAACATTTAATGGAGAATGTATAACACAGTATAATGTAGATGTAAGCAGATTTTATATTATTATAAGTGTTTAATTTATTTGTCAATAACTATAACTCCACCTATGGGCACCCATAAAGATAATGAATGACAGTAGAGTAAAACACAAAATATATATTAATGTATTTGTAGAAGTTATATTTAAATTAATTATCATAAAAATGTCTATTTGTACCATTTATTAAATGTTTGTATACTGCTTGTAAATGCTAAATAAGGGGTGTTAAAGTAAAGTGTTACAGATAGCAGTTGAATGATGCTCACCTCCAACATTGTATCCCAGGCAGGAGTTCTGGTCACAGTATCCTGGTGGGCCAGCCGGTCCAGTGGCACCTGGATTCCCCGGCCTCCCCGCTGTCCCCGAGTTACCAGGCCGACCAGGTGGGCCCTGGCTGCCTGTCCGTCCTTCACCTGGCAGGCCTGAGGGTGGAGGAAATGTTTGTGTTAAAAGACGGGTGAGTGCACAAAGTCACGTCATCAATAAACATTCGGTAAAACGACTCTGGCAGTGACACCTGGTTAGAAGGGATAAAGGAAGACAGAGAAAAGGGAGGAAAATAAACTGAAAATGTGCCATCCAGAGTACATGCTGTCACCTCAGTAACACCTCTGCAATCTCCTCTAAATCCCCCCTCTCTGCTGCTGTAACAACATGACTTAAAAAAATTAGGGGGAAACAAACGTTTGCTTGTCATTTCCGGATAAGGGAGATGAACGTGAATGTCCTGAGGGCAGGAGCAAGAATAACAGCTCTTGGCTGATATTTAGCCAGAGGCTTCTGTTTGCTGTTTACACAGACTCCCTTCCGCAGTCAGCAGAAATATGAAATCAGTATTTTTGAGGGTTTCATTTGCTAAGTGCTAAAATTAACATCCCAAAAATATTCCAGAAAAGCAATGTGGATGAATACAGGAAGCTTTCCCCTACACCTTTCTTGCAGAAGATATTTCCCTTCTCATGCATTGAAGTTTGTGGATTTTTTAAAAAGTTATCTGATCACGGAAAAGTTTCCAGGGAGTTCTGTCAGCTTGTTCTGTGAGTATTGATCGCACAACAGTAAACAGAAAATCCCAGCCCTGAGGAGGACATATTTTCATAACACAAAACTCAAACTCCACACAGGGAAAATCAATACAGAGAATTATATTCATGGTCCAAAACGTCTGCTTGCTTTTCTCAGACAGATTCAACAGAGAGTAAATCCAAAACGGATTAAATCTCTGTGTCATTTAATTCTATTGTTTAAATATTTGACATATTTTTGGTTTTGTTCAGGAGGACCACAATGAAAAACATTCGACATACAGTAGCTCCAGTGTGGTCACAAGCTGAAGACACCAAAAACAAAATGGTTAGAACTGAATAATTATCAGATTTTAAAAAGTTATCTGAGAATTGAGACTGCATTCAGTTCATTGTGCTTATCAAGCGCTCTCTCAGGACCATGTCTGTATCTTACCTGGAGGTCCGGATGGTCCTCGAGGTCCCTGACTCCCAACCCCTGGATTCCCCCTCTCTCCCTTCTCTCCTGACAGACCTGGAAGCACACACACAGTTTAAGAGATCCTCATTTAGGTGAAAGTCACATCTCACTTTTATACTTTTACTCCACCACATTTCAGAGGGAAATATTGTATTTTAACTACATTTATTTGACAGCTTTAGTTACTTGTTATTTTTCAGATTAAGGTTTTACATAAAAAAAACATGTGAAAGCTTATAAAATAAAACCGTTTTAGAAATGTAAACCTTTTTTACTCATGACTCCTTCAGATGTCCATTTGTTATCAGACATGTTCCCTTAAACGTCACATGGTTTAATATAATAACCGTTAAAGGCCAAACGAGGTCAAATTATCCAATATTCCATAAAAAGCAAAGATATAGGAAGAGTCCAAAATAGGAATATGAATTTGTGATGTTCGTGACCCCTCAGAATTTCTTGCAACTCTTTGGAGGGGCCTAAATCCTCGGCTAAAAACCACTGGACTAAACTACCTGTAAATAAAGTAAAAAAAAAGAAAAAAAAAAAAGATGGTCCACTTCAACCAGCTGCAAAAGTGAAATGCGACGTCTGAACTGATGTATCAGTATTAACATCTAATAATGTCATGTATAATAATATGTCCATCACAGAAGTTTTCTGCAGACTGAGTACTTTTACTTTTAATACTTTGTAAGTTTGAATGCAGGACTTTCACTTGTAATGAAGTATCATTGCACCACTGTGCAATCCCATCATCTATATTACACTGCAAATCGCAATTGTAGAAAATGTGCTGGATAAATTGAGCTGGGATGATCAATCTAATAAAATGTATGATAAACCCAGAGCCGGCTCTGTGCTGCTGTCCAGTAGTGCAGCTGTTAGAATGACCTAATGGAATATTTTCTTCGTTCACTCTTATATTAGAGAACCACATAAAACTGTGATCTACAGATTTTCTGTCCTGCTGCTTTTATGACTGTTTTCATCAGTTGTATCGGTAAAGAGGAACTAAGCACAATGAAGCTGAGGAGAAAACATTTTCAGCACCTCAAATGAAAATGTATTCTCTACAGTGATGACATCGTCTCTCTCTGTTGAAGACAATATTTCATATGGAATCTAGTTTGTTAATTGACCCTCTTCCGACCCAAAGCACAGCTTTGTTCCTGATTCTTGTATCAGCCCTACATGGACCATCTGCGATAGTAGCAACATACAGTATGTAATTTTCTTACATGAAGCATACATCTTCTGTAATATTTGGCGGACTCTGGTTTCAGTTCAGCCTGTAAAACAGTAATGTAATGTGTGAGAGTGTGTGTGTGTGTGTGTGTGTGTGTGTGTGTGTGTGTGTGTGTGTTGTGTCTGGCTGCAGATCATAAATGTTATTGGGGAGAATCAAAGGTCTGAACTGTGGAAGAGGACGTAACCATGCTGGACATTTCCTGACAGAAGTTCAACTGCTCTCAGCTTTCCTAACTCTGTGTGTGTGTGCAGGCTCATCCAGTGTGTGGTTCATCAGTGTGGGTTGCATGTTTTAGTGATGAAGACGGAGCCTCATAAAGGCTGTTTCTCGTCCAAGGGCTCGTGGCAGGGGAATGACCTCATGGATATTGGAGTTACTGTCTTCTGATGTGAACTGACCCTCACTGTGAGTTTGTCTGGTGAGTCAAAAAGCAAGCCAAACCATGAAATACAGCAAACAAGCAGGCAGGTTGAAGCTCACACTGGAGAAATGGACAATTTGTCTATTCTTTTCACAATAAAAGCCCCTAGCTGACAAGGAAAATGCACCACTTTACATACATAATGCATGTAATTATTTTTCAACCACACCGCTCTCACCAGCTGGACGCTCCTGTTCAACATACAGATTTATCACAAAACCACAGGTTTAGACAGTCATATCACAAAAAATACCTTTATCCAAATAACTGGCTCTGGCCGAGGAGGTACCTTTTATTATGTGCCATTTATTCAAGACACAGCAACAGGAAAAGTAGAGATGGAAGTGAAAATGAAATTTTGCTGATGCTGACTCAAGTGACATCCTTTAAGGCAATTTATCAGACTTCACTCAGCTCCCTCTGGAGCCACAAAAAGCTTTATACAACTTTTCCACATACGCTGTTGTACTCCAAGACTTATAATTAGATTTAATGTGTAAAATCAGTGGAGTTAGATAAAGAGATTTCAACTTCCTTTTCATTTGTAAGGTATGACAGAAGACCCAAAGGTTGAGGTGTCTTGGTATTCAAAGAGTTTAAGGCGCAGACCATGATCCGCAACCACTCTGTAATAAAGGCATAAATTGCCTTAAAAAGGGTTCATTGATGTTTTTCTAAAACAAAAGACTTACTGCGTATTATATTTTTTCCATATATTATTAGTGATTCTAGTGCAGAGGAAGATTTTTTCACAGTTTTTGAGAATCACCAGCTCACTGCAGTGAGGTCTGACTAATAAACACCCAGGTGTCTTCCCCTCTTTCACTGCTAATATAAACATTAGCATGTAGTTAAAGTGTCTTGACACAACCCAGACAGTGAAGGACTGATGGTGGACTGTGATCACTCTGTGTATTACAGAGAATTTAAGATTTATATAGATGGATATTGCAAAGTGTATTTTCTTGTCAGTCTTGGCCTGGACGCATGTTGTCCTGTCCGTTACATAATCCCATCTTTACTCATAAACACATCTTCCTCTCTCACCTCTCTCCCCAGGTCTTCCGTTCTGGCCACTGGTACCAGGGAAGCCGGGTCTGCCGGACGGACCTTGCTCTCCCTGAGGTCCTGGGGCACCTCTCCTTCCCGGCTCCCCTGGTGGTCCGGGTACTGTTCGGACCGACACCGCAGACTGGACGGGGATCTGGTTCAGTATAGAGTTATAACGAGACAAGTGGCCTGCAAGAGAGGGAAAATGGTTTGAAATGATGTCATTTACCATTTGGGTGTCTTGGGACAGTTTTTTTTTTGTTCGTTTTTTTAGTTTTGGGTGTTGTTTAATCCCAAATCAGATCTAATAATATAATTAAACTTGCGAGAAGAGGTCAGACACATGTTGAACAAAGTCTCATGCTCATGTTAATGTGTAAACACCACTGATCACTCACTCTGGATGAGTTGTTCACACACTTGCCGTGCGATGGCTCGAACAGCAGCTTGGGATTGCACATCACCCTTAGGAATAAACAAGACACAAAGAGCTGTTAGGACCCAACCACACAGTAGACTGATACTACTTTTCTATTTGAGCAACCATGGGAAAATAAACTTCCAGACCAGTGGTTGATAAATTGGTGGGTGTGTGTTTTGTGGGTATTTTTATGAGCACACTCCACCTTTATTCCACATGCTGACGCCCCTTATATTTACATTGGCTAAAACAGATAGCTGAGAGCAAAGCAGAGGCTATCTATAAATTACACAATAAAAATTATACAATATAAATCAAAATTTAATCAGATAAAGATCTGGGCAAAACTCTGTTGAGTTTGACTGTGCCTCCACTAAATTTTAAATCAACATTTTTACTGCAGTTGAAAGGAACAGTGGGAAAAGTATCAACAAATGCATCAAACTGAACTGCTGCTGTCTCTATTTGACAGTGTTAAGACCCCGTCTGGTCAGGATTTCAAAGGGATAGGTCGCCCACTGCAAAAAGCTTTATATGACTTAGTATGTGGTACAGTAATGGTAGGGAAGGACCTAAATGTCTTTATGGCCATCTGCACTGCCTTAGACCGAGTAGAACTGTTCTGGTCATACAGAACAGTTCTACTCGGTCTAAGGCAGTGTGACAGAGGTGGTGATTCTTTGGACTGAACTATCTAGCCTTACTATATATTCAACTTAGGATCTAGTGCCTTGAAACTGCAGTTGGAACTGAGTTGATAACCTGAAAGGTTTCCAACTTTTGTGCTTTTCGGATATAAGTGTAACTGGATCCTTAAATCCATTTAAAAAGAGGTACTGTACTTGACATGAGAGGTAAACTGTAAGTAAAAGTTGTGTAATTTCTTCTGTGGCTTTGAAGGAGCTTTCCAAAAATAAAAAAAAATAATGTCATCTCATAAAAGACGCTACTGAGATGCATTAGGAAATGTAGGATCCAGTGTTTACAAGAGACTAAAGTCAGGATCTCTCAGCCACTGTTGCTTTGACCACTCTTTCTTTAAACGTGTCTTTGACAAGTTCTCCAGCTCTATAGAAGTGCAACACTAAATCACAGATATACACCTTCAAAATAATCCATAGAAAAGATACTGATTTTTAGCTATTCAGTTGGCACTAGACCCTTATTGTTAAATCTGTCATTTGAGTTGGGATTTGTGCTTTAAGACATTAAAGCTCACTTGGTCACATCTCTAATATAAGATGTTTGTGTGGTAACAGTCAAAAGTACAGTTGCTTAAATCAAAGTGCTCTCACTGCTTAACCAGTATTTATAATGAATTCAACAGCTGGTAGTCTCCTCTTTTGCTCTGTAATCATCATCATCATTCAGTCATTTGATGCGACATCTATTACTGTGAATGTATATAAGAATACATCAGGAAAAAAGCTTTACAAAAAAATGTTTACTTTTCCCCTGTGCAGTTATTACTGTCTGAAACACTCGGTCTGTGACTCTTTCTAACCAGCTTTATTCAAAACTGGACAACCCCCCCACAAATGTACAACACAGAGGAGAAAATCCTTTCATGTATTTTTTTCCTAAGTCTTTCATGTTGAGCCCTGCACCGAAAATTAACTGCAGGTAGGTACAAATGTCCCCAACAGTTGATAAAAATGAAGCAGAGACAGAAATTATAGGTTTGATTCAAGTTGGCAAGTTGCGTGTCTCTCAAGCCCTCGGCAGTGATGGCCTCGCTACTGTGTCAGCAAAAATAGCTCCACTGCAAATCTGAACCATGAACACTGATTTGATTTGGTTTGCTCTAAACGAGGTTGAGGGAGCGAAGAGAGAGAAATAAAGTGAATGTTTGTGCAAAAGACGAACGAGAAACAGTAAACGTGTACTGGAAAGTAATTGGTTTCTTCAAAACAAGGGTGTGGAGTATTAGTGAGAAATTGTCGGCATTTTACTTCAGTGAAATAACAATATTTCCACAGTAAAATGGAGCAGTAAAACTTGATTTGCTCTAAACAGTGGTTGAGGTGTGTGTGTGGAATGACTTACTCTTTCTCCCTTATCCCCTTTGCTACCAGCAGGGCCCTGGAACATAAAAGCACAGAAGGAGAATAAACATTCGACTGGGATGTCTACTCAGAAAAAGCCATGCTCATCTCACTCTCTCCTTTAATGCCTCCCCATCTCTCTTTACCATTTTCCATACCTCTTCAAACACACAACCTTTCAATACTCTGATCTGACAGCTGGTATAACTAAATGCATTTAAATGTTGACAATGTGTGTCCAGGTTCTTTGTGTCATAAAGACTACACACAAGCCAGTGTGCCCACAAACAAAGCACAATGTCTGCGCCTTGGATGGGTTTGCTTACTGCTACTGCCAACACCGTAAAGCTGACAGATGCATATCTGATCATCATCACACACACACACACACACACACACACACACACACACACACACACACGCACACACGCACGCACACACGAACACACCAATATGCCAAGCACATAAAGCCTGTGCATGCATATCAGACAGTAATGCATTATAATCCAGAGGCAAATAAAAGACAAATACTTCCTGTCCATAGAACCATGTGCTGATATGATAAATATCAGTTTGATGTTGTTACAGCTTTTGAATAAAGCTTTGTTTATCTTGGGGGAAACATGTCCTTGACCACTGACTGACTGTGTGTGTGTTGGTGGATAGAGAAAATGTGTGTGTAGCTCTGGCATATCATATGCATATTATATTGCAGATGATAGAAAGCCTGTGCCAACATTTGACACAGCCTTTGAATTGGAGCGCAGGTCTCCACAATAAAAGTCTTCTACTGGATCTCCTTTGTGTGTCAGTCTGGATCTCTTGAGTCTTAGTGGGCACATAAATGTCTGCTGTCTTATCAGGGTGACATGGAAAAACAAAATCAAACTGTGATGGAGCCAAAGTAAGTATCGTGGCATCAGAAAGAGCGACATTCTCTCTCATAAAAATCTGATTTCTGTTATTATTTTATCAAAACTATCTTCCCACAGTGCCCTGTATATGTATAGTCTGTCCAAAGTACAGAGTAGATGTTTTCTCTATCAAAATGTTTTACAGTTTATCCACAGAGGGAAGTACATTTATGATGACTTTCGTCTTCCACAGCCCTTCAATGTGGAATGATAAAACGGTCAAACATTGTTATTTTTTTCTTTTGTAACTGGCGAACATAAGGCAGCTCACTACCAAGTCAAGCAAGATAAATTAAAAAACCCTCAGGTGGTTGACTCATTGGAAAAGAACATTCAGAAGCAGTATTTTGTCCAGGATAGACACACACTTGGACTCATAGCCACACACCCAGGACATCACCAAGTGCTGCGACAACCTGACCGATTATGAGGCCAGCTGTTCAATACAGAGGTATGCACATCTGTTGACAACAGCGGTGAGTTTTGGGATAATTATGGGTCAAAGAAAAAGCAGGTAAACTAAAGTTTATAATCCAAAAAAACCTAATCAAAGTTGGTTTTAGCTGCTACATCCGTCACATCTGGCTCATCACGACTATGACAGCTTGGACCAGTTGACTAGAGATTTTAGATTTTGCAAAGACCTGTACAATAATATAAAAATAAAAAATGTTTTGTCCTGTTCTGTGTGTTGTCCACAAAGTTTCATGAATATTGATCTTGATAGATAGAGCATAACATTTCCAGATGTATTATGTCGTTCCGAAACAGAAAAGTTTGGTTCCACATTAGATGCCAGCACATCAAGTCAAGGATTTGACAGCGCTTGAAGTCCTGCTGCTGAATCTTTACGCTCTATCTGGCCTCAGGTGGTATAAATCCACTGTCCTTCAACATATTTCTCAGTGTAGAAGCACTTTTGTGCCCACACCACCAAAACTGTTAGGAACAACTTCCTCAAGGTTTCTTAAGGTCACCTGCGACACGAAGCAAAATGTTATATTTCCCTGCAGATTAAATGGTTGCTATTCCTGATAAAAAGCCACTTGTTTAAAAGGGGAAAATGTTCTTTTGCGGCAGCAACCTGGAGACGGGTTGAGGGGAGGAGAACAAGAACTGAATCAGCAACTTACAGCTGAGGTAAAGTTTAAAACTTAAACTCTAAGTAGTTTTTGTTGTTTTGTTTTTTTCCTTCTGATATAATTCATTTATTTCTCTATTTCTCTATATTTTTCTAGATTGATGTACTGGAGTCCGACTCCATAATATAAAAAATGTTCCACATGTTCCTGTATTCTGAAAACAATATGTGTCCGACAAACCTTTCAAAAACTAATACAAATTAAAATTCCAAAACAACTTTAGTATTAGTAGTTTAATAGATTAAAACTCCAGATATTCTGTTGCAGTCATGCATTAGCTGCATTCACATGGGGGATTTGTGTCTGTTGAAGTCTCAGAGATGAGGCAGATGTGATCTCTCATTGGTTTTTTTTTTTTGGCTTGTGTGTGTGTGTGTGTGTGTGCTTGTGTGTGTGTGTGTGTGTGTGTGTGTGTGTGTGTGTGTGTGTGTGTGTGTGGGAGAGGGGGAAGAGTGTGTCGGTAAGTGATTTATAGCTCCCCCTCTATGAGCCAAACTTTGCTGCTGGCCTGCAGAGCTGACCTGAGACTAGATTAGCTGTCACCAACATCACAGTATCATCTGTTCCTGTTAGCATTACACAAAGTTTGGAATCCAGCATCTCCTCCGCATCCTTTTCTGGGCTTGTCTTGTGTCACTTGCACATCTTTCTTCTTCTTTTGCTGGACTAACTAAAGCATGACTCATCAGACATTTTTTTAACATTTTGATTTTCAAATGAGTATTTATTATTTCTTAAAAGGTCACCTCATGAGACAAGCATACTAAGATTTGTCTTTTGGATAATCTATACAGATCAACCTTGTTAGCAATTCTAAATAAAGAGTAAATGATAGCTGTTTTTAAGACTTGAGTCCAACACTAACAGGCTGGTTCCGATTAGGAGAAGCAGAGAAAGAAAAAACAAACAAAATGTGCAAAGTATGAGCACCTTGTCAGTGTTGGAACCAAACCACAATGTTATTTATATTTAAGCAAACCTGTAATGCTACGTGATGCAGCTCTGTTACTGTTGCTCCCTGTAAGTTTAGCGAGGCATGATGGGAGAAACACACCCAAAGACATGCAATCAGAAGGAGAAGAGGAGGGAAGAAGAGTAAGTAGTGGAGAGGTCATGTCCGCCTTGTTTCATTGCTGATTTGGATAAGATATGTCAGACTCAGAGACAGGATGTGTGAGAGTAGTTCACAATCAACAACAGAGGTTTCATCATAACAGGTCAAATCAAACACACATTTAAAGTCCTAAACCTTTTTGTGTGAGGGTTAATTAGTTTGTTAATTTGTGGTTCAGGTCAGGTCACAGTAACACAATACCAGTGTTAGTCTGTTACAATAATTTTTCTAGCCTACACAGCCATAGCAACATCACATGTATTTGAATGCAGTGTTAGTGTCTCAAGCAAATTCTGTATCCAAGATATTTTCATATCAATCTTAGCAAAACAAAAAATGAAAACATTTCCACTCACAGGAAGCCCTTGATCTCCTTGGGACCCTGCTGGCCCACCTGGTCCTGGAGCTCCAGGTGCACCTGGGGTTCCCTGAGAGAAAGACAGTTAATCGGAGAAAGAGACAGAGATGGAGTAGGAAGGTGACAGAAAGCAGAAGGATCAGTCAGTCCATGTGTGAGGGTGAGCTGCCAGGAAAATGATGCTGAGAACATAAAAACAAAAGAGACTCACAACGGGTCCAGGAGGTCCTTGTCGTCCCTGTGGTCCGCTATTTCCCGGCAAACCCTGTAAGAGCGACAGTGAAATAAACTCGGTATATTAAATATTATGTGCACTTTCATTATTGTAGGTTGAATTTTGTTTTGCACAAACCCTTTCTAGGAGGCCTGAGGAATTTCCTGCAAGTCACCAAACTAAACTGACTGTATTATTTTCTAATACAGTTCATATACAGATTACTGACGGAAACCAAACTCAGTAGCTGTTGAGTTACTGCGACTTCTGCTGGTGGTCATCCAACCTCAATCTGCCAACAACTGCCTCGAATCAAAAGTCTGGTTTTACTTTTCGACAGATTGTACAAAACACAGGTGCATTCCTCCTGACTGTAAGGCTTTTCACAATAAGATTGTTGACTTTTACATAATCTCTATTTTAGCTGCCTCAAGGTGTGTAAAAACATCTCTGCCCTTTAATGTCTTCTCCATGACGCTGTGGTTTTAAAAGAACACGTGAAAAAGAAATTGCGGCTTTCCCTTTAGAAGGAACATTCATACCTATGAAAATTCTGTAGGCCAGGTTTCTGAATGTATGACATATAATAACATGATATATAATAACATGATGATGGTTTTGTTGCGTCTTCATATTTATGGGTCATTCAGATTGAACAAATTCATTGCTATTAATACACAGCTTGGAAATTGAACACAGCATCACATTGCCCTGGAAAACAGTTTAACCTGAGGTTCAGCTAATCCTCTCATTTTTGCTTGGATGTCTGTCGTACTTTGTGGTCGCACACTGAGGCTGATGCCCTTTCAACATGGACACTCCTTATATGGTTCTCAATATAGCCTGAGTGAGGGCACAAGTCATGAAATGAAAACAATAAAATGACTTAAAAGAAACAATATGAAACAACTGAGGATACAATGTGGTAGATAAAATGTTACTGAAATTGTGGAAGGTGGAAAAATGTAAAAGATAAATGAAACAGCCCATGTGGTGCAGTTGACTCTTTGATTTCTTGGCACGTATACTAGATATATTATGTGTTGCTTATGCAGTTTCTACACCAGTTCGGTAAACAAAAAGAGGGATGATGTACTGCATCTGCGAGCGAGGTGTAACATCCTAAACGATCGCCAAAACACCAACTGTAGGGGCGTCGTGTAGCGTAGTGGTTTAAGCAGGCGCCCCATGTGTAGAGGCTACAGTCCTCGTTGCAGTCGGCCCCGGTTCGAATCCCGCATCGGACGGCCTTTCGCTGCATGTCATTCCCCCTCTCTCTGCCTCCCTGTTTCCTGTCACTCTCCACTGTGCTGTCCATTAAAGGCATAAAAGCCCAAAAAAATATACTTTAAAAAAAAAAAAAAAACACCAACTGTATCCTCTTTGTTAAATCCTCATGAGAAACTTTACCTTCCAAATGAATATAACCATACCAAGTGTTTGACTACACAACAGAATCTGTCTTCACTACACAATAACATAAGCATGAGTGCCTTTGAAAACCTCAGCCAGTGTGTGACATCAGAAAACTCCTCAGCGAGTCACTCAGGAGTCACACAGTAAACACTGGTCAGCCCACTAATGGCACTCTGGAGGAGGCAGAAGTTCCAACCAATATTCAAGTGTCATCACGTCACAAACTTTTTTACTTTGAAGTGCTTTCAGACTGAGCTCAACCACATCTGGAACAAGAAGACATAAGTCTTGAGACAAAATAAGTTCAATAAATTTCCTGCTGTGAAGCAAACAAGCATTTGATGTGACACTGGGACAGGAGTCCGCCTGGTGACACACTATAAACACTCCCCAGTAAATCACACCAAAAGCTCCAGTACTGGAAGTATTTTAGACATGTAGTTTATCGATCGAGTGCTGGATCATAATGCAATGTCAAAATTACACACACATGCCATAAATACTGACTATCCACACTTTGTTAAACTTTCTCTGTTTGAGGTTCAAATAAGAAATTGAGTCCTGAGCCTTCTTTCACAGGAGTCAGACTCATGAAAAAATGCATCACTGCTGTTATATTTTGGAAGCCATGCAGCAACCGGTTTATGGTCTGACCTATAGTCTAAGAAATTGGGGCAAGGCTAATCTAATTCAGAGGTTTGTATGCATGCAGAAATACCCACAAACAGTGTAAAGGTTCTCTCTGTGTAACCTCTATTAACAAAACTAAACTTTCTTTGCAAAGGGCTTTGACGTGAGCTTGAATGTTCAAGTCCATCTGTGATGAGAACTGTACTTTCTCTCTGTTGAATGATTTACAAGTCAGCAGTATATCCTCAAGTTTTTACAAGCCTAGATGTTGGGGAAAACCTAGATCTAGTCAGTACGGTCCTGAGTTGAAAAAATTCTGTAATGCAAGCATAAGTGACACAATAAAGATTTATAGCTTTCCTTGATCCATTTCACAGTGATATAGACTAACTAAGTACCTAGGAGACAGTTACTGTTGTTTCAACTGATCTAACTGGCTGGTACTCTACAGTCTTGGCCAGACTTGTGTTCTTTTTTCCCTCCACGACAGGCTGTTTTTGGCTTGTATACACCTCACAAAAAGTTTTGTATGGTTTTTATGCCCAGTGGACTCTTGCTGATAAGTTTTAATGTGAATCAAAGGGCTATCTATGTTCCCTCTTCTCCTTTCAACAAATCAGATGATACAGACAAGTGGCTGGGTTAAATCCCCATCATGTGGCAATCCCCAAGAAGCAGCACAAGCACCAGGGATTTTCAAAAGCTGCTTGTTCATAATTATTGTTCAACTGGCTATATTCTATATCTATTCTATATCACTGTCAAATGAATAGCAGTAAAAGCAGAAACTGCTGTAGCATTGTAGCATTGATAACCTCTTGTGAATCAATTCTTATCAGTATTCACAGCTCCCCCTTCCCAACTGCTTTCAATGCATCAAGGAAAAAAAAAGAAAGGAATTCAGTCCCAGCACACTGCGGGAGGCTTCAGTGTGTGACGTTAACTGCAGTGATAAAAGTACTGATTTGAGATGTTTCCTGTCTCGTATGGAAACTAAATTATAATTAGCTCTTTGCGATTCTACAAACATACACGTTATGCTTTTTTCATCCTCGTAGTCTCTACAATAATTACAAATATAAAATAGACAGCAGATCTGTGGCATCTTGATGAAATATGAATGTGGGAGGCCCGACATAATCAGTGCTGCAAAGGGGACACGGTTCCCAATTGACAGCAGCTAAAATTGTTCCCTGATTAGTAATTTCACATGATTACACTCAATAATTACATTAGTAAGCATGCACTGTATTCTGTGATACGGAATTTGAAGACGACTGTATTCAGTTAAATACAAAGTATGGCTTAATGAATTGTGACATTAAAGCACTGAGGTTTAGTGTGTTTAAAATTGTAAAAAGTTTTGTTTTCCTTACAACTGGTGTAACTTTTTGCTTTGGTTTATCTGTAACAGAGAATGTGAGAACCCCATTTACACCAACTCGGAGCTCAAGTATGTAAATAAAGACTCAGCAAATGTCCAGCAATAAAAAACAAAATATGTGAAAAGGATGTGTGTGGTAATGTACGGTAATAAAGATCAGCTTGAAGATTTAGGTTGGTAGGATTCAGTCTGCATTTTCACCATTGCTCTAACTGTTAAACACCACCCGCTACAATAAAAATACTACAAGTTGTAGCTTGAAAAGAGTTTAATCAACTGGCAGGTTAATCTAGGAGACACAGTACGTTTCCTACTTTGACAAGTCTGCTGTGAAAAATGCGTACTGACTTGATGTTTTTAAATCAAAGTTTGAAGTCTTGCCATTTACTCAAATACATTCAGTGTTCTTGGAGCCAGCCTGTAGCAGCTAGTAGCAGAACTCATTTTCATATCCACATTTTAGACAGATCTGCTGCAGCCTCAGTGTTCAGATATGGTGGTTGCTAATTTGTGCAAATCTGTTAACAACGGTACGATGATATGTACACTCTTTATATTAGTTCCTTTAAACAAGAAAAACTGGATGGTACATTAGGCCATTATATATTAGGCATCAAACTGACCATTGGTGATGAAGTTATCTACATTAACTCCTGTATCAAAAACATAATAGAAATGAACCATGTTGACAGGATTCAGTCAGAGTGGAGAGTTTTGTTTTCCTCCAAAGAGCTGAGAACCTCTACTATGGCTAATAAACAGTCACTTTTGCCTTTAACCTCAAGACTTCACCGTGTGTGCTTGTTTTTTTAGTACCTGCTGCTTACAGATGTAATATCAGATGTACCTATGCCTTGAACTCTAATTCCATATGAGGCAAGTTCCTAACCCTAAAAGGGAGAAGTATTTGGGAGACGGCATTTTGGTTGCTAAGATGAAGTTTATCTGACTCATTCTCAGGCCATGTTCCAGTCTATACGTTTACTGGTGAGTCAGCCTGTTTCACTCCCTAGAAAACAGATATCAAAATTGTGATGGAAAGAAAAAAAAACAGACAAACAAAACATTGGTTACTATGTCTGTTATAGTCATGCACCAGTAATAAAAATAAATAAATAATGAGCACACTGCAGCTTAAAAGCAACAAATGAAAAAGTCCCAATGGAAAGCAGATAAGACTTTAACACGGATGTCATTTCGCAGTGTAGTAGCTGTTATTGGCAACTTTAATTAAACCAATATAAGATTTTGAATGAATCTTTTCCTTTCCTTTTAACTCAGAATCTATCTAGCAATGTGAGAGGAAACTCTAGCCACAGGAAAGCACATGACGAACCTGAGAACTATGTATGACTTCTTCTGAAACCCACCACAGAGGGGAGCGTCTAGACTCCTGTCAGCCAGCGAAGAGGCAGCAGATAGATTATGTGTAAAGTCTTTCACCTCGCCAGAAGCAAGGCCAGGACAAAACTCTTCTGTTATCATATTACGCATTTGGATAAAACCCTCCTCTTTCTGCTTGCCGACATTACCCTCTGGCTGCGTTTCTGTTTTGGTATTTACAGCCCTGTTGGGTATTGTAAGGCCCGATTCCTCTGTCAGCATCAAGTAAAGCCAGCTGGTATCACAGAGCCTTCACGAGTGGGACTGCATCCATTGTGCATGTTGTGCTCAAAAGCCAGGCAGTGCGCACCGTTTTCAACAACTGGGGGACGACTTGTATAGTTTTATGAAGGAACATAAACCCAAAACAGACAAATACAGCTGGACATTAAGAAACTGTACACAGCTGAAAAAGTATCAAATATTTTCACAAGAGACTTGAAAAACTATTGTTTGAGTGTGTATCGTAAAGCACATTTAAAATATTACCTAAAATAAGAACAAATACAGTACAAATGTTTTCACCTTTTTAAATGTTGCATTGTCTGCTTTTTTTTTACATGTTTGCCATATGTATACACAAATCGCTGATAATAATTTTCAAAAACCTCTGATAGTTGGAGTAGGAACATCTGGCAAAGGTGCATTTTCCAAAGGATTGTTTTTATTTTTAATTTTATTTCTATGTCGTTGTGTGTTGCCATGCCTACCTACCTTTTCTCCAAACCATTTCCAAATGGACTTTTCATCTTGGCACACCCTCTAGAACTAGTAATGTTGATGTCAGCAGAAAAATGTGCTGCTATCATCATATCATATCCATTTATCTTTGAGCATAATATGATTTTTTTTTCCCATCTACACAAAGTAACTGCCTTCAAGACCCACTTTTAAGATTGTGGTTTTGTCCGCACCATTCAACTCAAAACTGAATTAAAAAAAAGACTCATTTTGTCTACATCTCTAAATACAGTATCTCCATCTTTATGTCAAGTATATCAGATACTATAGATAAATAAATCCATGCAGCTCACAATACAATGCTCCACCGTATACAGGATCACATAATACAATTACAGTGTGCAACAGTAATCCATAGAGTTGATATTATTATCTTACCCTTGTTCCTGGGGGGCCGTCTCTACCAGGTGAGCCAGGGCTTCCAGCAACACCCTAAACAAAACATAAACAAGGAGGTTTGAAATCACTATGACAACATTAACTGTGGTTAACATACAGTACGGACAGTAACTGGACAGTTTGTTAGGATATAAAAAGATAGAAAAGCAACATTTGTATGCTAATGTGAACTTTTGTGATGGCAACTGGAAAGAATTCACACGTTCCTTCAGCCATGACAAACTGATATTCTTTATAATCAGGTTTTTTGACTTGTGGATTCGTCTTGTTTATTCATTCTAGTCCATTACAGTCAATTCATTTTTAAAAGCACTTCATCTGCCACATTACATAGACAAGGAATGGTTTTTTTTACTCAAAATATTTAAAATGCATTAAAATACATTAAACCAAAGGTCAAAGAGATAAGGGTTTGCTGTCTGGCTCAATGATGCTTTGACAGCCGTGGACATAAATTTGATTTGTGCAAAGAAGCAGCTTCTAACCCCCTGGACACAGGACAGCCTCTATATCAGCCGGCCACCCTGCTGCTCCATCTCCTGCCCCATTTCCCCTTCATCCACCTCTCTGCAGGTCAATGCACACAGCCGATTCAAAACACAGCCATGGATTAAGTGTTGAGGTGATTTATCTCTGCACTTCAGTATTAGTGGAGAGCTCATAAAACAGGACAGTTAACACTGTTAAAAAGGTTCTACAAATTACAGGACAGGGTCACAGAGGACAGGCCTCATATGATTAACGATGTGTTGTTGTTTAGATGTTGGCTGATGTGCATTCTCCCGAAACATCTGCGATAATATCTCTCCAGTCACTTTCACACAGAAACTTCAACACACAGACAAGCACACACACAAAGCAGGGAAGTAGGACGACACAGCTGCACAATTGAGATATGATATGTGAAAAAATCTGCCAGTGCTGCAAGTGTATTTCAATTTTTCAAGATTCAAAAAAAAAAAAGGATTCATCTTTAAACAACATGCAGAAGTGAAAAGTGAATTTAGAAAACAGTTGAAACAAGTTGGTTTCCATTGGAATTTTTTTCACTTGTTTAAACAATAACAAAAACTTTAAGGACTCAATGACTTGATAAAAAGAATAGGGTTTTTATTTTAACACATCCACCCCCTTTTATAACACACTATAATGTAGTTGGGAGCAGATATAAGGACACTGCTGGTATAGTTATTGACAAAAACATAAATAAACTGCGCTAAAGCAACTGTAGCCGTGTTTAAACAGATAGATGATCAACAATAAAATATAGGAAACTTGTAATCAAAATAAAATATAGTAAATAAAGTATTTAAGTATCTATCATTAAGACTTAAATGCCAAACACTAAGGATTTGAATGTGTGTAATTATATATAATTATTTACAGCCAGTGTTTGTGCCAGGTCACACTTAAAAAGAACTAGTTCAAAGTTCAGTTCATACAGATGAAAATGTTCATGTTTATTTTTTTTTAAATTTTGAACTTAGTTCACAGTTTCAAAAATGAACTAGTTCCCATTCATTTGTTCCGTTTTTTAAAAATAAATAAGCCGCTATTCATTTTCAATAGAACCTGCTTCAACCGATCCATCACCAGCCCCAAATCATTGCCACGTCCAACTAAATGAATTATTGTACACCACCGAGGAATCACAGACATGAGTTACATTTAAAATCTGTATAAAAATATAATCCGTCTGAGTCTTCACTTGTTTGTTCATGAAACTGCTTAAAATGCTCAAACAATCTGGCCTCAGCAGTAGTAGATGCGTCTGTACCGCTAGCACCAGTCATGCTGCGCTGTGTCTATGGAGACATCATGCGGCGTGTCTAAAACTGTTGTAAAACGTGAGTTCATCATTTGCGAAACCGTTGATCCGTTCAGTTCAGTGATCACAAAAAATATGAACGTGTTCATTCAACGTGTTCATGCACATCACTGATTACAGCTATGTCATCAATAACTTATGACCTGTTTATACAACAGTTACAGAGGCTTCAGAGAAGTTATCATTTTGACAAATAGTCACAAATACTTAAAATGTCTTTGTATTTGGTTACAACTACATAACAGAATGTTATAAACCATTTAAGAATAGGCTTATTTGCTTTCTGGCAGAGACTTAGATGAAAAGATCGATAGCGTGCTCATGTCTACCTGTTAAATATGAAGCTACAACCAGGAGGCAGTTAGCTTAGCTCTGCAACAAGGCTGGAAACATTAATATATTCTAATTTTTAATGAATATACAGTATGGTAGAGTGGTATTGATCTTCTCATGTAACTCCCCCCAGAGAGCGAATAAGTGTATTTGCCAAAATATACAGCTTACAAATGTTAAATTGGGGTGGGGGTTAAAGTCAAAACAAGAAAACAAGAATACAAGTTCTCAAACACACAGCTCCCCAGTACACGTACCCATCTTAACCTCTCAAACAGACCTTGAGAATAATATGAGCGGGAAGGCCAAAGAAATGCAGCGGGGAAAAAGTGCACAAGTGATTGTGATTCAACACATTAGCCTTGGGATTGCTTTGCTGCAGAACGACACACACACACACACACACACACACACACACACACACACACACACACACACACACACACACACACACAGCTGTGAGTGTGACACTGTCCAACAGATTAAGTGTTAAGTGTGTGGGGTGGGGGGGTGGGGGTGGGGGGGCAACTATATACATCTGTGAAAGATCCAGAAAGAAAACACACAACCTATTTTCCAATCTTGGACAAAACAAAAATGATTACTGGATAACCCTGGACAACACACCACACACGCACACTGATACACAGAATGAAAGTGAGAGATGAGAAAGATGGACACACTCAACCACGCGCTTTGCTACTCATTGTGGCTGCATTTTTCACTGTCAAATTGAAACAGAGGTGGAGGGGACACTGATGACAAGGTTACATTGTATTTACTGCAGCAAGAAACAGAGAGAGAGAGAGAGAGAGAGAGAGAGAGAGAGAGAGAGAGAGAGAGAGAGGAAGAGGAAGACTCGGAGGGGAAAAGCAGAGCAGGGAGCGAGAGAGGTAATTGATGATTTAGAGTTGTGATACTCTCTGTGGTCCCTCTTATATTACAACAGGGCCCTGGAAGCTGCAATATTCCCCCACTGAGCCACACACACACGCACACACACAGATATTCCTCTCTTTGACAAAACACATTACTACTCTGTAATATAGTGCAGCGCAGGGCAGCACTGCCAGCTTTTATTAATAGGGCTATGCAGGCAGAGAGAGAGAGAGCTAGATAGCACTGCATCAGGAAGTGTTGCAGCTCTCAGTGAGCTAGTTCAGAAACTAGAGGCTCTCTCCTCATGAGACTGGTTACCGTCGCTCCTCTCTTAGAAAATTGAACAAGTCTTGCAGTGAGTCAAACATTCGGAGTATGACTTACAACCTGTGAGTGAATTCTAGTCTCATCAACAAGAAACTTTACTGGTTCAAGCCATTTCATCAGCCAGACTACACAGTAGTACATAGTAAACACAAGTATATAAAAATCCCAGAAGAACGAACTATAATCATCAGGATAAATAAATTCTCTTTGCAGTTGCCTCTGCCAAAAACAATTTGTGTCTCTGCATCAGCACCATAATAAACCACCTGTCCAACACAGTAAATATTATTGTCATTATCATCGTCATTGTAAAATCTAGTCTTATAACCAAGGCCCTGTTGACACAAGAGTTTTCTGAGTAATTAATCAGCATCACTACCCAGCCACTAAATCTACTGCTAAACATTATTTATTAAAGATACCCTGTAGTATAACCATCAAATTGAAGTACACAGAGAATGACCATCCCATCATAGTACAGTGCGGCCTGAAGGCAGATCAATGCATCAGTTTGACATGACCAGTGATCAGCAAATGGGGGCGGTGACTGAAAAAAATGTGAGCTCTGTGGTATGGAAAAAAAATTAATAGTTCTCCTTTACGCTCTCTGCAGGAGCTGTCTCTCAAAACCAAAACATTTGCAATGTCAGCTCCACGTGGAGAGTCTGACTGCAGCTAAATCTGGTAGTAATGAACTTAAAACGGGTTTATCCACTCATTCTCTGAAATTTCTTTTCCCTGTACAGCTCACTGTTGTAGTAGCAGTACTGGACAGAGACCAGAAGAAATAATACTCAGGTTGTCAATACATCACAAGGCCCATAGAGACACAAAACAGGAAATGAAAAGTTCTTACAAAAGAAGAATAGGCCGTTCTCGATCTGAGCTTAGGTGTGAACCACTGCCATGAACATTGCCGACCAAATGAGTATATATTAAATAAATTACAATATTTTTTTCTTTACTAAAAATCGGTGTGGACATTCAAAAAGTGAAATTGGTTTACACCTGTGCTCTCTGACATCCTCTAGTAAATCCAGGTTCCCCATCTTCTTTAATTTGTTGTGACACAACAATGGACAACACTAGGCGATGTAACCAGCGAGATGCTGTATGTGTAAAAGAGTTCCTGCTCCTTTCAAACCCCTGGACTTTAAAAAAGGTAGAATTTGTGTTCTTTTTCCACTTCATACGTTTTGATATAAGCCTGAGTTTTTGCACAACAGGCAGAGCTGCAGACTGAGGGTGCAGATAGTACTGCATCAGGATCTACTTCAACTCAGTGTGTGAGTGGGATGGAGCTCAAAGAGCTTTTAGGGATGTTGGCTCCCACACACTCAACTTTTAAATAATATGAAGAAATCACTTTAAGTGAATTCAGTAAACACATGTCTTGACAACCACAAGAAATGAAAAAGTAGTAAGCTGAGTGGAAACGTGTGCACAACATCTGTTCTTGTACACTTGATTTACGCTGTAAGGGACAATCTTACGTTCAGATGTGGTGATAATGAGCCAAGACAGCACCCTGAAACATAGTAGGCCAAGGCTTATTCAATATAGTAGTATAGTACTGTTAAAATTTGAAGTCTGCCTTAGGAGATTAGTCTCCACAGATCTGTCCTTTATCCCTTGTTAGTCCAAAAACACTTACGTCATTGACATGGACATAAAAAAAATGTTGCTTGTAATGGTTTTTCTCCAAATATATAAAAAATTTGCCATAGTCGTAACACCATAGTCGCCATAGATTATTATATCACCTCAATGATGCATTTAATATTTAACTCTCCAGTCTAGTGGGAAAAAATAGCAGATTCAAGCCCCAAATCTCTGGATCAACTGAAAGCCTCCACACTGCCCTGGATTTGCCCTCACAGGTGTTTTCATTTAATTAACCTGATTAGATTTCTTCTCAGGAGTGCGTGCGTGCACATGTTGGAATCATTACAAGTTGTCAAGAAAGCTATTCTTATTTGACTGTATTAAAAAAATGCCTTTGTCACCACCATTAATTAAGAGACAGTGTGGTACAAAGTCCATAGTTACTATAACACTGACTCTGTCCTTGCTGATGTCCAGAGCTCCCAGTAGAGCACCATTAAATTAATTCAGTATTACCTCTGATTGGTTCACTGCCCAATAATGGAGACGCTGGTAACGATTATGCACATCTCAATGATTCCATTAGATTGCTGTGTGTCTGTGTCTATATGGATGTGTGTGTGTCAGCAACAAAACATTCCGTGCTTACACACACACACACACACACACACACACACACACACACACACACACACACACACACACACACACACACTTGAACCTTTATGTTAATTTTCCTCTCACCTCCTCCTCCTGCTCTCTCACTCATTTACAATGTGCAGTTATGAAACTATGAGGGAATAATATACAGGATTTTATCGAGTACAGTTCTGATAAAAGAGATTAACACTTTTGGCATGGCCCCTCACCTCCAGAATAAACAAATAAAACGAAAGTTCAGTAGGTCAACGCAAGGTTTCTTGATTAAAAGGACAGCATCACTACCCAGCCACTAAATCTACTGCAGCTTTAACAACTCAAGGAATGAAGAATTTGCAATTATATGGGACACATTGACAAATTGCTTTATACTAATACTGGCTATACTGGTTGTATAGCCAGTAGTTGTTCGTCCACCTCAAAAATGAATCCACATGAAAAAAATACTTCCCAGCCCCAAGCACTTTCTGCTCAATATTCAGTGAAAAAAAATTAAGGTAGTAAATATGTGTAAATGTGTATATTTTCACCTCCAACAGGTGTTTTGTTATCTGTGTGACTCTTACCCATTACAATGCTAAAGATCAAGACAGAAAACAAAGACTTATGAAAGAAATTGTTGCCTTAATAGGGCAACAAGTTTCATTTCTGTGAGCCTTCGGGGGCCATTGCACCTTAGTGATAATTAATTTTTTAGGAAATGCTGTCTTACCACTTGTCCGGCTGGACCGCTCTCTCCTCTCTCTCCCTTTTCTCCAGCAGCGCCCTGTAAAACAAACAGTGTCATTACATCTCAGCTGGACCAGCAGTCATATCGATAGCTACCAAAGGACTAGAAAAACCAACATCAGTTATCTTAATAAGATGCTGAGCCACCACAAGTCCCCAGAACAGCCTTAGCATGCTTTGGACAAGATCCTACAAGAGTGTGGAAGTCTATTTAAGGCGTATGTCAACATTTGTCAGTTTATATTGGCTGGTGGTTGACAACTCGATGCTAGGTCCATTTCTAATTGCACACATTTTGTGACCTTACTGCAGACAGGTGGGAGGGGAATGGCACACAACACACATTTGGTGACTATGTTTCCATCATAGTGTAATGTAGCAGTGATGCTTGGGAATAACAAAACTTTTGGTTTCTGTATTTGATATTTGTCTTGATCCCAGATATGGGTCTTGTATCATTTCGTAAAAATGTTTTTCTTTTGAAACACCGTCCAAATATTAGGACCATAGACATTTCTTCTGAGAGGAGAGTTATTATGTGTAAATTATGCCTATTTTCATGTTGAAATGATCAAGTAATTATGGAAATTACCAAGATGTGATGTTGCACTCCTGAAAATATGACATTACACTACGTTTCAGCATGCACACAAAAATACGCACTTGGGCAAAGTCTTACCGGGGGCCCCTGAATGGAGAGTCCACCGGGTCCCTGAGGACCAGGCGGTCCTGGGTGTCCAGGTGGGCCAATCTCTCCCACTGGCCCTTGAGGTCCCTGTGAAAACAACAGTGGTTTTTCAGCATTCATTTTTGGGCGCAGCTTTTGAGCAACGTAGACAGGAAATCTTCAAATTGCTGAGAAAAAAAATATATTTTAACAGCTTCATGACAACTGAGCAAAGTCCCAAAGTCCAAAAGACGATCACGTGATGTTGATGGTTTAATACCACATATTCGTGAAATGCAGATAAACACCTCAGTAATAGCACTTAAAATTACATACAAGTTAGATTCACTTTTAAGAATTATATCTCATTATAGCTCTAACTAAAATCTGAAGAATGTTTACCTGTTTATTATATGACAGTGTTAAATATCCTCTGGGTGAGGGCCCATTTCCTCAAAGGCTGAGGATCAAGTTAAAACAAACCCTGGTCAGCATCATCACTACATGCTCGGGGCTTTTACTACCATTGGCTGCTTCAATAATGAGATCTACTACAGGAAATGGATGTAGACACTTGTCCATCCATCTATAAATCAGGTTGTGCCGGTGTGTCGGCTCATTTGATTCATGTGTGTGAGCTGCAGACAGGGTTCTTGCAGTGGGAGTCAGAAAAGTGGAGAATTCCTGTAAACCGCCGCTGAATCGCAGCATTTGCAGCTTGTTGGCTCAGCAGCAGTAGCCAAAGTAATCTTCACTCCAGCTGTATTTATTGTCTTACTGCTCAACCACACAGTTACTGGCTCCGTGTCTTTCTTATCCATGCATACAATCAAAAGGAACCGTGGATCAGATATACATGAATGGGGTGGGAACAGAGAACAGGGAACAGAGGACTGAAATGTTTAATCAAATGATATCACTAAAGTATGCCGCCAAACTACCTGGAGAGATGAATCAATTGACAGATGATGAAATTTCAATTACTTGAACATTTATTTTAATAACTGCAAAATGTACTTCCCCATTTATCAGTGCATATACTGTAATAATTAAAAAATTACTGAGAATGAATAAGGATGAATTCATGGAGGAGCTGGTCTCACACAACAATATAATCCAAATATTCAAATAAAAGTTGGGTGAAGCTGCAGAGCTACAGAAGACAAGTGTGATCTGACAGACATGTATTAATATATACATGTGCACTGCACAGTATGTGTGTGCCAGCGGGAGAGAAAACCACATTGCACTCCAAAACTAACACAATTACACCCATCAAGCATAACACACACGGTATGTATTGAGAAAGCTTTGTTTCATTCTTGGGAATTTCTATCAAAATGTGTGAAGTTTTAAGTTCTGGGTGGGCCACTTCATGTAGTGCACTCGATACGCTGTCACTCAGCAGAGTCAAAGGAGGACATATGGTTGAAATATACAACCTTTTTTTTTTATTGATTGGCAGCCTTGTGAGTCTGAACAGAAGTGGCAGAACTCCTGCTGCTTCTTTCAAAGAAGAAAACCTTCAAAACATATTTTTTTTAAATCTAAGATGAAATTACAATCATGGGAACTGGTGGGTATTGGTATTGAGAAAATTTTCTAACAGCATCAGGCCTTGTACCGACTGCCACAGCTGGATGGCTGGTAACAGTTTGGAACAGATTACCATAGCAAAACTACAGCAGATGCAAACTCTACAGTAAATCTTTCAATGATAGTTCAAGACAAGATTTGTTGGAACACTGTCTGTTAAAGACAGGATAGTAACAGCGGCGGTCAGAGCCTGCCTCGCCTGCCTGTCTTGAGGCCAAAAGGAAGATGAGTTAGTCTGGAAAATTGATGTGGGATTTCTAAGGTGACCACTTCTTTTAGCCCAAGGGTGTTTCACATCCTGTCTGGAGGGTGGGCTGATGTTGAAACAACTCTTTGTGATTTGGGGGCTTTACTACACACCCCTGAAGTCTTTCCTCTTATCATCTAATCACTGGGTTGAACAGAGGATGGAGTTTGTTCTGTCCCTGGAGGTGGAGGTGTGGACCAGCAAATTCAGATTATGAATAACATGCACTATAAATAAGAGTCTTGCTTAGTCTTGTGGGCTCCTCATTAGTTTCGTTGATCAACAGGGAGATGTCTTCACTTAGAGTTGCAAACTGACCCCGACTCCTCAAGAAGAGTTCAGTCTGATCGAACTCTGACATGTGAAATCGTGAGGCTCTCTGATGTCCAGCCAGTTTGAAAGAGTGGAGAGAGGCATTAATCCGAGAAATATTGATTTAAGCTTTAAGGTTCAATTTATTCATCTATGAATTCATGGAAATTATGCTAGCGCCCACAGTTTGTGCTTTACTGTGAACTCCTGGGGTGCTCCTTCTTCCCTCAGGAATATGCTACCACATAGATACTCAGCCAAGTAAAAGATGAATTATAGACACTATTTGAGACGTATTGTGTTCTGGATGTTTTGCAGAAGAATAAATAGTCTCAGAATTTAAGAGCATTTTACCAACCGTTATTCCTGGCTCTCCTCTGTCTCCTCTGGCTCCCCTTATGCCTGGACCACCCTGAAACACAGGAAACAACAAAAACACACTGTGAAAAGACACATAATCAATGTTTGCAAATTGTGTGCCTAAAAAGAGGGTAACAGCTAAGAAACACGCCTCTGCAAAAATATTTCCCCCTCAGACTCCCTTACAAACATGGAAATGGTGTTCATTTAAAAAAGAAAAAATCCAATAATAAAACTGGAACTGTACGGGTCTTTGATATGGATGGATTAGGAATATGATGGACAGAGGCCAACAGTGACCTGTGCTGTAAACCGCCCCGCTGAGCTCTGCACTTTATTACTCTGCATCTGTAAGTTAACAGCAGGAGTCTGGAGCTGTAAACCCTGGGCTGACCTCTTTAGCCCTCAGGATTATCCAGGGACAAACTGCATACATCTGCTAATCATTGGCCGATTTGGGATACATCCTTTTCCTGTGTTTGCTTAAATAGGCCCCCCCTGGGAATGAGGTGGGGGCGAGGTGGTTCCTGCAGTATTTAGCCAGAGGGGACAGGAGGGATGGTTCCATGAAGGGAGAGGAATATGAAAAGAGACACACACACATGTGGTAGAAGCAGTAGGTCAGTCCTAATGGAAGGATTGTCTATCATCTTTTGTTTGTTACCAGTTTCTATAACAAATTCTGTATCATCTTCTTATATAGTACCAGTGTCATTTTTGTTTTCCCAATTCATGCCAATGAAAAGTTTAAACGCACAAAACTATTGAACCAAGTAAAGTATGAAGTTTGTCCTCCTTTGCTTTACCACTCAGAAGACATCAGTTTTATAAGATCTATTTAAACAACTTACAGAGAAAATCTGCTGCTTTGACGTGTATGTGTATCTCTTTGAACAGAACATGTATTGTTATTTATTACTAACATGAACTTATTAAGCAGGTGACAATAATGTTTATAGGGTCTGGTTCCACCTTTGCCTGTTAAATGACAGGTTCTGATTTTGTAAGCTCTATGTTGATGTAGAACTCATATGCCTATACAGTATATACATTGAAAGAGTATTTGGTCGCTGTAATGATTCCCCCTGGCTGCACTGTCCATGAGGTGATCCATTCTACTGGAAAAAGGGACCAAATCCATGCTCTGTGCAAACTCCCATAATGTGCAATTTTTTTTGCCACTGTCTCTGGTCAGTGTTTCCTTACAGCTCAAATCAGGCGGACGATGGGGCTTTTGTTCCCCATCAACATCCATCAACAGTGGAATGGTGAAAGGAAAGAGGAGGAAGAATTAAAGCAACTAGTTACTCTTTCAACTACAGACTGGTTACAAATTAAAAGAAAAAACCAACAGAGTGTCTCAGTCAGGTATTGGACCAATGCTCCTTGGCACTGATTCTCCAAGTCTCTGAACTCTACTGGAGAGATGAACACCTTTCTTTCAGAAGATATTCTCTCATTTGGGGTTTTGATGATGGAGAGCGCTGTATAACACTTCAGCCGAAAATCTCCCATTGGTGTTTAATTGGGTTGAGATCTGGTGGCAGCAAAGGCCACAGTATATGATTCACATCATTTTCATACTCATCAAACCATTCAGTGACCTCTTGTGTCCTATGGATGTGGGCATCGTCATCCTGTTTCTCCACTCGTTTTTCAGGTTTTGCCTTTCATTTGTCACCTGTCTGTACGTATGGTGTGTGAGAATACAAAAGAGTAGACTTTTAAGAGGCTGAAAGTGTCTTTCAATTCTCCTTTTGGCAGGGAAGAGATGGAGTGGAACTACTGTTCTTTTGATTCAAATGCAACAATTGTGCCTTTGTAAATGCAAATAAGGATAAAAAAAAACAAAAAAAACATGTTATTCAAAATGATTGATTACTTTTATCAATTTAGCAATTTGTCTCTGCAAGTAGTTTTTAATGGATTTTTGCAAACAATGTGTGCCCATGACTTTGGAGGCAGGGCAAAACCTGCAGAGAAACTGAAATTGGCCTCCAACATCAGTAATACAAATAATTGTGTTTGGATTTTACATGGGCCTTTAATGGCAATAGAAAAGAAAATACACAGCTATTACCATTTAACTAAGCAATTTGATGCCAAAGGCAAAATTTACATTTTTTCAAACAACACTTGGATCTCAAACAGCATGGACACAATTCAATTTTAACAAACAGAGATGGTGGGCCAGGCATGTCTTGTTTTCCTTAATGTCAGATTGATTGCTGACTGATGTTCGGTATCGAGTCTGAGCCAAATCAGGCGGCACAGATTGCAATTCAGTTGGGGCAATCGATACTATTTCAAACAATAGTGAAAGATTTAGAAAACTGTAGAGGCCTGCTGCCGTGCAAGAAAACATATACATCTGACAGTGAACACAAACACAGAAATTACTCTCAGGAAAAGAAAAAACACATTGTTTTGAATGATTACTTCCACCTGTCTATATGGTGGATAAAATAGGGTCTTGTGTGTGTTGATATACCATCGACACAAGTACGTATTCTATTCAATATGAAAACTGTGTAAATTAATAATGTTTTATAACAATTTCATCTCTAATGTTACGATCAGATGGCAACTACTATAGTTTCTTTATCGTTTTATAATAATTCTTTGCTCTCCATCTCATTTTGTTTTGTCATTGCGTTTGCACACTGCATCAGGTATCCCCAAGATCCAAGTATTTATTTAGCTTAATTCACACTCCTTGGCTTACGAGCAAAGTCTCAGCAGCACAACAACAAATTGTGTACACATCCGTTTTTTTTTTTTGTTTGTTTTTTTTTACAGTGAAACAGACAGTTTCCACACTCTGTTAGGATTTTGAAAGTTTCCCTGTGTGTAGAAAAAGCTTTTTTCCACAAGGGATACAATACATTTATTGTGTTAACAACCATTATATTGTTTTAACAAGGGGAATGGCACTGCCTTTTCATCCTTCTTCAAAACCCCACTGACTGCAGTGTGCAGTTTTAACACAAAAGTGGCTATGATTTTGTCATTAAACCATTCAACTACGCCCATGTGCTGCAGTTAAAATGTGATTTAAGGAGCCCATTCAATGCCGGAGAGAGAAACAGACACAGACAGAGACAGACGGAGGCATAAAATGAGTGAGAGAGAGAGAGAAGAAGAGTCTCAGGCATTGGGATGAAGTGGAGGCAAAAGAAAAAACAGAAAAAACAGAAAATGGAGAGAGAAAGAGAGTGAACCAGAGAAAAGAAAAAAGATATAAAAAGATATTTGGGGTGAAAAGAAAATTGTGGAGAGAAAACATAAAAACAAAAACACAAAAAACTATAAAAATGTGTAAAAAATGTATAAGGACGTTTTTCAGCCTCTCTTTTAGTCTTTTTTCTGACAACAAGTAAAAAGATAATGAGTTGAAATTCCATCATGGTGTCTTCAAATTGAGTTCAGTTATCAGCAGTTTCCACATAACTGTTGAATGAACTTCCAGCATTAAAAATAAGTTCAACTTTGTTAGAATATTTTCCATGGCTAAGCTAACATTTCACTGTAGTATATGTTTCTGCCATAAGGATGGACTGTTAAAGAAAACAGACACAAAGACAAAGATGTATGAAAGCAGAAGAGAGGGCCGTGGCCTGTGGGTATAATCCTATAGATGAGTAAGTGGATCGGGCTCGTTGGACAGGGATGAAAACTGGGGGATTGTAATTAGCTGTGATAAATTGAACCGTCACATAATTACTTTCTCAAACAATACCGCTGTTGATCAACACCTCTCTCCTGCCCTCAGGCCCAAAGGGCAGAGACAGAGACAAAAATAGAGAACTTAAGAAAGGACAGATGATAAGAGAAAGAAAAGAGATACAGACACGGAGTAGAGAGAAAGGAATGAAAAGATCAAGTGGGGGAGAGAGAAAGAAAAAAGAAAAAGAAGAGAGGATATAGACAAAAAGCTGTAAATGAGCTCATTTACTTGCTCTCAATATCTCAGCCTCCATCAGGTTTTACCTTCCACTGTGTGAGAGGAATACAGCTTCTCTACAAGCTCATTCCTCTTTCTCTTTCAACAAACTGCCAGCTCAGTGAAAATGTCTAAAGATTTGTAATCTTTTTCATTAAGTGGGATTCCAAAAAATATCAGCTTTGAGAGCAACTGTTTTCTGATATAAATTGTTCAGTGGACAAGAGACCAAGTCTTGTGTCTTTCAAATTTTTATTTTTACGTACTAATATTTTACAGGATTATTTTATGTGTGTGAATGCACTGTTTATGACTTTTTTTTTATTGCAAACCAGCCCCCAACTGCCCTTGAGGGACAATAAAGTAATTTGAATTGAGGTGATTTGTACTGACTTTCTCAACAAGGAAATGAACTTTTTCATGAAGCTGCCAGAGTGGCTGCTTGACTTTGAAATTTACCAGTAGCATCTATTATTGACAGTCTAAACACTTCCAGACAGTCAAAGTGAATGAATGAATGAATAACTGACACAAGGCAGAAGAGAAAATGGGAATGAAAAGGCCTGTCAACAAATGCACTGAGGTATGAATAGATGACACTATACAGAGACAGAGGAGAAAAAAAGAAATGCAAAGACAAGAGGAAAGACACATTGATCTTTTCATACAGGCCTCTGGGAAGCCAGGCACAAAGACATAAACATACTGAAAAGATAGTCTTCACACGGGACCAAGCAAAAGAGTCTGAATGATTCATTTATTGAGTAATTAAATGAATTGATAAATAACTGAGTTAAAAAACAGTGATCACTTACAGGGGGTCCAGAGGGTCCTGGGGGTCCTTTGCTGTCCTGGGAGCAGGTGCAGGCATGAGGCATGGGAGGGCACTGCTCCTCAACTCTCTGAAGACACACACGCACAACATTTAAACAACACAGAGATATCTCTTTATTGCATCAGAATGAATGTGTGTGTATCTATTTGTGTGGGTATGTTTAGGCCTGATAACTGGTATTCTCATGCAGGCACACTACAGACCAGATTTCTGTATGTGCAAAGGAGGACAACATTGTTGACTCTCAAGGTTCTCATTCAGGGAATTTATATCACCTAAATGAAATTATGCATCTGACCAGAAGTACATCTAACAGTGGCCAACGCTAACAGCAGCACATTCAGTACAGATTCCAAGTAACTTGTCTTTAATTCTGATCTCATCATAACTTGGTTTGAATCAATTATCACTCTAATTATCTAAGGCTGTAATAATCAGAGCATTAAACCACTGTGGAGTCGGAGAGGAGAGGTAGAAAATAATATTTTGAAGTTAGTGTGAGCATGTGTGTTCCTAAGACAGTGTATTCACATGTAAGTTTCTTACCAATGCTGGCAGTTCACAACACTTATCTCTGCTCGCCCAGGATGTACTGCAGATGATGTCAAACATCTGGAGCTGGAACTATAAACACACACACACACACACACACACACACACGCAAATCCCATTAATTCTGCAATTAATATATTATCATATAACACATTTCAAAATACATGAAATAAACAGAGGCAACATTAGAAAACAGAATTTCAACCATGGTATTTTGTAATGATGTGGTTTTGTTGTGTGTTTGTGTGTCGATAAGAAACAAGATCACAGACAGTCTGACTGTTACGAGCTCTAATGACCAGCTGAAAAGTGCTGGAAGATAGATAGACGCAGTCTGGCTGATCGCTTTGACAAACAAAATGAATGTTCTGGAGGCTCCTCCAGTCTTAAACTATAGACTAGGCTATAAATTAGGTCATGGGCTTGTGTCTGATTCATTTCTAAAGTTTGGCATCAAGACTGAAGAAGGTGCCTGCTGACATATACTGTTTATTTTATTAAAAGGGCAGTGTCGAGGACCTACATTTCTAACCATCCAGAAACCAGACATCAACCTTCAACAAAGATCAAAACTTAATACACATATATATCACAGACACAACTTAAACTATGGAAAACTCCTGCTTAGACTAAATGACTGTGAAACTATTTTATCTAAGAAGTTAAATACATACAGACACGAACACATGATTATAGACTTGGATGAGATTCTGTCGGCTGGTGGGAAACTGTCCGATAAGTGTTTGTTTTTATCCCTGCTACTGTTTCATTTACACAATCATAATCTGTATTGCTTCATATAAACTCGAGTAATCTGCTACATGGAAACATTGTACCTGGTTTGGCCCGATTTAATTTTTACTTGAGGTTTAAATAGTGTTTTATGTATTATTTGAAGTATAGACAGGGTGCCTGAACGTCTGATGTACAGTAACTGGGTCATTCTTTAGTTAAGCAAACATCCCGGGTTCAGTTAAATTCAAATTGTCACCTCATCTCTTTCAAATGTCAAATCTTAAATACTACAAATAGTCCAATTTATTGGAAAATTCATGACAATAATCTAAATGAAATATTTTTAATTCCTTGGGAGTAAAGGCCTTGCAGCTTGTGTGAAACAGTCTTATCCAAGTAATTATAGTCCTATTACAGCACCACGGGTGGGGGGTGGGGGGTGAGAGGGGTGAGGGGTGTTCTCTGACTTAAAAGAGCTGAGCACTTTCAAACTCAAACTCAAACTAACACTGAGACCCAGTAGATACATACTTAATGTGATCACTTCGTGCTTTTGACACAGATTAATAGAAATGTTGGGTTGGCTGATTGAGACCTCGAGAAAAAAATGTGATCATATGATTTAATCTATCCTCGCTGATGAACTTTCATTTGTAATCCCCTCAATCAACTCATCACCTGAAGATCCACAGGCTCATGTAACTATGTATGAGAAAAACACTCCGAACTTAAGTCTCTCCAGATAATTAGAAATGTCGCTCATTGTGGAGCCTAAAACAAACTAGTAGTCTTTCCAACAAAACACATCACTTCTGGCTGCTTCAAAGGACAGAAAGTAAAATTATATAAATTGAGATTTGTATGACGTTAAAAGCAAGGTAAAGCTATGGTTTCATTTTCTACTATCTCTAGAAATCTTCCCCAACATTAAAAAAATACAACATATTTTTAATCAATAACCACAGGACCACATTACTGGCCAGTGAGGGACAATCTGAAGGTAAATGGAGAAAATGTCACATCTTCTTTATTTTCCTTTTGAAAAACCTCTTCATGAAGCATTTTCCAGCTGATAATTTTCTTTGGAACAGGTCAGAAGTATAAATTTACTAATAGCAGAGCTAAGTATTCCCAGAAGCCCAGGATATCTCACCCTCTCCCCTGCCTGTGTGTGCCAAAAGTTTTCTTTGAGTGCCTGTACTACTTAATGGGTTGAGCAGGACTAACAAAGTATATGTAAAGCACTTTGTACATTTCCATTTGCAATAAATAAAATGAACTCCCACTGAGTTCCTCACTGAAATGGTTTTAGATATTTATGGTTGTCATTTTACAGGCCATAATGGTTCACACACACATTGCTGACTTATCATTGTAATCAATGCACAAGGGGCAACTACAACAGATTGATTCAAGCAAAAAAATTTAAAATTCTCTCTTTAACTGCAACTCAGGCAAAACTGCTTTTGGAGAAAATATTAAAAACAAGTGTTTAGGTTGATGAATATATGGGTCAGGGTGGGAAATAAATCCTGGCATGTTACTCTAACCTCTTGATTTTGCTGACTCTTCCATATTCTACTGTCCTGATAATGACTCTATACTTAATGTCTGGAGGATGCACTTCAAATTTTCAAGACCTGAGGGAACCATGAACATACAGGTATGCGTTCACCCGATATTCATTGTGCATTTAAAAATAATACAAACAAGTATTCATACTAACCGGAGCAGAGTTGTCCTGTGGACCTCTGGACCGAAACATCCTTCCGAGGACCTCCACTCCATCGGTGGTGATGTTACCAGATGCACTGATGGATTTCTCCCCAACCACAGAACAATCTAACACCACCTTCACAGACGTCTTACTGATGGTTACATGGAGCTGTGTGGGAGACAGAGAACAGGGTGAATTAGAAATAATCTTGATATTAAGGTATTTTCCAAACCAGAGAAATCAATCAGCTGTGTTACGAGCCAAAAGAGAGAGTTTAAAGAGATACTAATGTCCTGTCCACCACAAACAGAGTTGTAATGTCATTCTAAGTGAAGCATCTTCAGAGGTCCTGCATCTGTGATGAGCCAGAATACTAAACTTTAGACTGTCTCTTGTGTGTATGTGCACCAACAACAAGAGGCCACCTATCTTCTGACTAATCACAGTGACAATGAGTTCTTTGCATTATGTGGATTTTTGTTTTTTTTAAATAAACAGAGGCTAAAAACATCTAAGCACACAAATTAGTCTGTCCAGTCAGAGTGCCAGTGAGCTCACACTGCATCCTTAGAGGAAACCACTGCCAGTGCCATGAACCGTGAAATTCAACTAGTCGCATGTTTAATGAGCAAAGAGGGCAGCATCCTGGTGAAGGATTATAATAAACCAGTGTCAACACCTGCATGTTAATCATTATGGGAAGTTTCTATCACACTTCACGCCATCAGTAAAAAAAAAAAACAAACAAAAAAAAAAAAAAAACACCCACACTGTAAGTCATAGGAACACGAATGCATGTGACTGCATACAACTCTCTCTATACACACACACACACACACACACACACACACACACACACACACACACACACACACACACACACACACAAAGTGCAGTTAATGTGGAGTTAGACAAAGTTCATATTCGAGTGTCAGCGCCTATTCCTCGGCTGATGTCTGGACGGCTGCTTTATAATGACTTTCTGTTCTCATCCTCCATTCTGCACACTTCACTGGGCATGATGTGTGTGTGTGTTTGTGTGCATGAGTGTGTGTGTGTGTACTTTTGTGATATAAAAGATGATGAAAATCCTCTAAGGTGCAGACATTTTCCCAGTATTTTGTGGCATTTAGTAGTTTCAGTTAAGGTTAGCATTAGTGGATATGGAATGTACATAGGGAATTGAAAAATGTTACGTATATCAATGAATACTGCATGTTTCCTCTCTCTGTGTGTGTGTGTGTGTGTGTGTGTGTGTGTGTGTGTGTGTGTGTGTGTGTGTGTTTGAAGGATGCCACTCTCCTTCAGGCTAGCTGTTTCCTCCATCTACTCCAGCGGTGACTCAGACTTATTTTTAGTCTAGAGGAAGTTTATTCTTGAAAATTGACAATTCGAACCATTCCTCTGTTCTTACTCTACAGCTTCATGAAATCCTGGCCAACAGTAGCAGGCGTCAGAAAAGATGCTATTTATTGTATTAGCATTTCGTTTGTTTAGCATACATGCGGCTAACATTTGGGGTTATACAACACTCAATACTCTTTTTACTGTTTCTTTTGAGCTGTATGTTTTACATTAAAGTATAGTTGAATCTCATAGTGAAGATCAGGGGATTTTATTGTTCTTATAGCTGTGTCACACACAGACTGATTTGAAAAGTCTGCACTATAATACCAAAGAACTAAAAGTCACACTCTTTCATCTTTGTTTTTTTTTGTTTTGTTTTTTTTTAATCTTTAGTCAACTTTCTCCACATATTTATGTTGGTCAAGCAGTGAGATCACTTTGAGAGCAGTTTCTAGCACAGATTAAAGGTGGAATTAAACACAGTAACCCAGAAGCTGACAGGAGACAAACCTCAAAATTGAGCCTTGGGATCAGTTTTAGCACAACAGAGAAAAGAAAAAAACAAAAGAGCTGACCACAAGATATGAGGATGAAATATAAGACATGTAAGCAGCATAATGTTTTTCACTCTGTGCTGCTGCTGGCAGGTCAGATGGCTGGTCGCAGTCTACAGGATCCATCCACAGCTAATACTGCTGCCAGCAGAAGATGAATTAGCCTCTCTCTCCTTCTCTTTCCCCTCTCACACATATACAGATAAACAGACTTTCACTGTGTTGTATTGTCTAATGCTACTGCTGTCTTACAATCAGCACCATCTTTCTGTAATATAAAGCACCTCATTTGTTTGCATCTGATTGTCAGGTGGTTTTATTTTTCTCTGTGTGAATCAGAATTCTTTTTCCCTATCATTTTTCAGACAAAAACAAATCACTTCGCATTTCATAAGAGAGAAGGTGACAGTGCTACATTATCTTTGTCCCGCTGCACATACGACTTTGGTAATCTCGCAAACGGAAACAGCAAAAACAGTGAGCTATCACCTTAAACGCAGACTATGTAATTTTCTGCTGCTAGAGGTCTCTCAATCAAAACAATAACAAGAAACTCCAAGTAATGTCTCTTGCAATGTGGGATTCATTGGAGTTGTTTTCTTCACCGACATTGCCGTCATTACAATCAGCTCCTTCCAGTTAGGATTCTTCAGTGTCAATTGTTACAAAGCCAAACAGACCCAGTGATTAAATCCAGCGAAAACACTGAATAAAGCATCTTCATGTTAAAAATCAGTGTTTCTCCGACAAGATGTGTCGGAGGGACTGTGAACCAAGCTGCTGCTAATGTTTGCTCATCTTGTTTCTTCCAATGAATGAAATACTTCATCTGGTTAAACTTTATAGTTAAAGACGAGTGTATCGTAAAAATGTGGCTTAAAATTGGAAATATAAAAGTAAATTTTGATTGATGAAACCGACTTACCTAGATTAAAATTAGGGATTTCACTAGGTTTGAAAATGGATGGAAACATTTGGGATAATATAAGTTCACAACTCAACAAAATATATAACATAGGTCTGGTCATTTTAAAACATTTTCATGTGGAAAAGTTACATACTATAGCTTTAATAATCTTCAAAGACTAGAAATGTCAAAACAAAGCAAAATCACCAGCAACAGCAGAAACTGTTTTTGTCCAAAAATTTCACAAACTATAGTTTTTAATCTATTGTTTTTAAAATCAAAGCTCATAATTGAATTTCAAGGATCCCCATCTCAACTACAAAATATGGAAGAGAGAAAAAAAGAAGAAAAGAAGGGACGGCCCAGATGAAGAGGACTGAATCAGCATATTCACTTCATCTCACCTCTGTGAAACACAAAATGAAGTAGTGATACAGTAATGGAACTGGAAAACTGGCGCACGGACAAACACACAAACGTTCAAATTGTTATGGCACGTTTTAAACATGGTGTGAGAGATAATGTGGGGTGAAGCAGATGAGGCTATCAGCATTTCTGCTGAATCAGCTGCTTCTGACCGGCACTTAAAATTGTGCATGTGCATGCTCTCTTATGTATTCTTGAGTGAGTGAGTGAGTGAGAGTGTGTGCGTGTATATATATATATATATATATATATATATATATATATATATATATATATATATATATATATATACAGTGCAATTTTGTATGTGAATTGCTGCTTCCAGAGTTGTATGACTTTTTTCTGCATGTACACATATTGTATATTTGAGTATTTATATCTGTGCATATATCTATTTATGCATATGTACTTTCTTTTTGCCTGTGTGTGTACAGTATGTGTGTTTTCCCCTTTCCTATAACTTTAAAGACCTGCTTTCACAAAGACTAAAACTTACTTAACTGACCCACACAAACAAACTGCTCATTTAACTCTGAAGTAAAGTTAGCCCCTTCAGTTCAGTTTGTCTCTGGTGTCCACAATTCAAGCACAGACGTATTGTTATGTGGGGGGAAAAAAAAAAAGAAAAAAAAAAGAGATATATAAACAAAAGTTTCATTGCAGCTGGAGACGTGGCCGGTGTTTAATGACTAACTTGGCAACCGTCACATGTGACAGAAGGTTAGCTTTATATCTCTGTCCCTGATATTTGTGGAAACAATTTCAATGAGTTGTAAACAAATGCATTTTAAGCAAAAGGAAACATCTGCAGTGCTGGCAGAGAACTCATTGGTAATGATGTGACTTTTGAGGTTGATGATATATTAGAGATTATTGAGACACTACGTTGACAAGGAAAAGCAGCCAATTTTTTTTTTTTTTATCCAATTTCACCTGGTTTTAAAATGTAATGTGTACTCACATGCCTTCCACCTGTGCCTGGCCTGCAGTCTCTCTCTGTGTGTGAGTGTGATTGTCTGAGTGGAGACAGGTGTGCTGGAGAAGAGCAGAGCCCCACCACCTGCATCCCATCCTGCAATCAAGACCTCTGCAAACACCCGGCTCTGCCACTACCACTGAGCCAGATTGTAGTGACTGTAGAGTCTGCGCTCAAGTCATTCAACGATACACTCAGTCTCATTTCTCACTGCCTGTTGCTCTCCCCTCCTCGCAGTCTCGTCTGCTCTGCTCCAGCTCCTCGTCCTGTCAAACCTGCTCCTCTGCCCTGGACCCCTCTTGGCTCTGCTTCCATTCTCCGGACGCTTTACACGGCACGACCAGCCCAGTCAGATGTCCCCTAAACACCTATTGGCCGAAGCTACAATTTACAGATGTCCTCTAAACGCCTCACGTGCCAACAATTGGCAGATGCTACAATTTACAGATGGGGCAACAGCAGTGCACTGGATAGAGTCTTTATGTGGGGATTTATAGCTGTCATTGCAAAATGTGCCAATACGAGGGGTCATTGGGGGGCCCCAAGCATTTGACTGGTTTGTCTCTCCTGCACCTCTGCCCTGTGTGACGACCCCCGGGGTCCTTGTTGTTTTGGGATCCTTTTTAATAACCTGTCTCCCTTTGTCTGCAGCTAATTGGTTCATCTGGAACATCTGTGTGTTCCAGAGTATATATAAGACTATATACGTATATAAGTCTTGGCTGCCTACTTATCTCTCTCTGCTCCTCTCCACAGACACACCTCCTTCCTTTTGGGTTTGGATATGTCTTAGTTTAAGCCTTGTTTAGTTTTGCACACCTGCATTCACATATCCCCCTCATGCACACAACATACGTTCCAGGCGTTCCACACCTCGTACTCAGAACATTTACTTTGGTCTCCTTATTTGGTTTAATTTAGTTTGATAAAAAATTCTTTATTAATCTTAACCATGGTTTGTCTCCCTTTTGTTTTGGCCACTTGAGCCAGGGTCATAAAACCCTGTAAACATTTTTCTGTTCCACTCCAGTCTCCCCACCTTCCTGTGTTTTGCACTTAACAAATTCTTAACAAATTCTTAACAAATTCATAACAGGCCTGCAGGTAAATTCAACCTGCTTTATACAAACTGTTAAGAGCTTGACAACATGAACACTATGTAAATATTCCAAACTACTAGGGATTACGACACAACAAACTTCTCCAGTGTAATTTCACTTCATTGAGATCTTTGCTTCTATCTGGATTAATCATGAAGTGGTTCATCATCAGGGCAACAAATTACCACAATCTCACCTTCCATCCCAGATCTGTTCTTCCAGCAGATACAACATTTATTTCTAGTTGCTTTTGTCTCTCTATTATTTGCTCTTCTTTCCAAGAAACTACCAACATTAATTGCTTCACAGAGGCTTTATAATAATCATTTATGGATGAATGGAATAGCCATGAATTTTGAATTTCACTGTGAAATATTGTGGATTGCTGTAAGCTAGAAAGCTGCAACCGCACTGGAGCAAATTTCCTGAGTGTAAATTCTTTATTGCACACAAGGACAGCTTTAAGTGCTCGCGAGCAGTTTTAATAGGAGGCATTTAATCATTTGGGAGGTACAAAAAAGTGCTCATACACTTCTGGAGATTAATATGGCCCTAAGCAATATGTGAGTGATACTGAAGATAACTTCGACTTCTCTCTATGACTACACATCTCTCTGTTTGTCTCTATGCTGTATTTCTCTTTGTATCTCAAATTCTCAGCCAAATCTATTTCTTCCTTTGCCTTTCTCTCCCCCCCGCCCTTCACCTGTTTCTGTTTTTTGGGTTTCTGTGTTTGTGTGCACTTCGCTGAGCAGTGACAGATCCTGCTGGGTATCCCTGCTTTCACATGAAGTGTCTTCATATGGTAATCCCTTTATAGCGGACACACACACACACACACACACACACACACACACACACACACACACACACACACACACACTCCTCTTATTCACTTGTCATCCTGTCTAAACGCAGACGAACACTTCCTCTGGCCAGGCAGTCTTCAGCATCTGTTCCCCCTCTCAACATTGTCATGTTCTCCAACAGAAAGACAGAAACCAATGGAGAAGACAAAAGGCACTGAGAATGATGGACAGATACTCCCTGACATTTTGAGAATTGAGATAAAGACAGACAGTGAGTTGGTGGGCTGGTGTTGGTTTGTTTTCAACAGAAATCCACAGAGTCCCAGTAAAGAAACTACACAACAGAAGCTGTACAGGAAAAAATATATTGTCTAGTATATAAAGACTTTGTCTGGACTCCATTAGTTTTCAAGTTATGTTTCCATCCATTTGTCAAGTAAATGTTAACCTGTCTTTTAAAATATAACAAAACAATGCATGCAGATGTCCCTGTCCATTAGCCCTGTTGAGGTAAATATACCTCCAGAACAACTAAAGCTAATTCAAAGGACGCGTCCGTGAAGACAAAAGAATTGATTATCATTCAGCAAGTTGCTATTATTACTTTGTGTGGGCTAATGATGTTGATATTTCATGGAAAAGTGTTTTGCAGTGTGAATTACTCATTCACTGGGCCTGTTGGGTCCAGACCAATGTCATTATTTATTCCGTAGAGGCATTTGCATCACCATTTATTCCACAATTTCTTTTTTTCACAGAACACTTTCTCATCTCAAGTGAGCAGAAAATTGTCTTTCACTGAAGGAATGTCATCAGAATTTGCCACTTCCATTCAGCCAGACTAATTTGATACAACATGATTTACATAAAAAAATATTTGAATAGAATCCGAGTGATTGAGAAAAATATGAAATGTCTTTGTCAGAGAACTGGTTGAAAGGACAAACTATTATTGTGTGGCTCTGGTGGTTCCAGTCTGAAGTCAGTGGTGAATAGAAATAACAACAAAATCACTGAAACTACACTGGAGATAAATATGGTAGAATTTATGGCAATTAAAACATGGTATTTGCTGTGAACATCTCTGGAGGTATTACATTTTGTGACACTGATAAAAGCTTGATAAAAGGACCACAGTGACCACTGAGCAATCAATCGATTTTATAATTAATTATTTATTGTATAAAATGTCAAAAATGTGTGCTATAACTTCATTACGAGAGACCGCAGAGAGGTCTTATAGGGTGATGAAATCTGCAGTTTCACTCCCACTCTGCTCAATCCACTAGTTTAAAAAAAAGAGTGAGGAGTGGGAGAGAGAGACAGAAGAGGGAGGGTGAGTATCATCACCTGCTCACACACACCACAGCAGTGGTGACAGGTCAGGAGAAAATTTCCACTGGAGCCACTGGAAAACCACCCAACAGGCTCCAAAACTTCAAAAACATCAAAATACAGTAGATCTTCCTTATTTTTTCTTTTTCGTCTCTTTCCCAGCGGCTTGCTGGAAATATTCCTGCTCCCTCTGTCCCCTTCTGCTCTACAGAGTTTCAATGCAGCATATCTGAATATTTATCTGAAAAACTACAACCCAAGACTTGTAATGAGGGTTTGTCAATGTGAACCTGATGTAATGCAGACTGGTAACTGTAGTCACTGTGGGGCTAACAAGGGATTTCAAGTCAATGTGATTGGTGTTGAAGTGGTCCTAGTTTTGAAGGACTTTAACAACCTAGTAGCACAGAATCAAAATCTCTACCTATACTATAATATGAAACAGAAGCAAGATGAATCAGTTTTATCATTTACCTTTCAATGTCGACCGATCAAGTCATTTTCAACAGACATATATTGAAGACTCACCTTGTGGAAGCTCCCATGGAAAATCTTTTTGATTTCTGTTCCTTCAAATGTCACAGTCTGGAAGTCTCCTTTGTAGTCATAGTTGAAGAACGTCAAGGTCTTTCCAGAGTCTGTGGGGAGACAGAGGGTGGAAAAGGTAGATGTTCACATCAAGTAGAAATTGCCTTGTACTGATGCTATTAGATTCCAGTAAAGAGCTGGTGTGTAACAACAGTGAATCCGACAACATGTGCATGACAATAGGAAAACCATCTTTGTGCTGCTCTGCAGTTAATTTATGAAGATTTATTTTACTACTGAAAGAGTACAAACTTCCTCAGATCTCCTTTCAACTGAGACACTTAAATGATTCAATTTCATTGTGACATAAACATGAGAGTCGTTTCTATTTTTTCACCAAGCACTGAATGCAGCCATCAGGGGGCAAGAACATAATCCCATCCTCCGCATTATTCTAATAATATATGCGATGTAAGTGGCAACCAGAATCATGAGTTTGCAACATGTCAGTGAAAACTAAACACAGAGACACATTATTACTAGAGGATTGAATTGAATTGAATACAGACGTCAATTCTTGCTGTTGATTCCCAAACAAACTTGGTTTATTTTATGGTTCATGCTGGCGTAAGCGTGGTGGTACAACTTTTATTAAAACGCTGTGAGCTTATCCGATATCTCTGGACTAATGTAATACAGGTGCCATCATCCATGTTTCCTTCCTTTTGTTTTAGTCCATGAAACCAAACCCAAGATACGATTCGATTTTTTCACCCCTGCTTAAGCTGTGTCAGGGTCAACAGGGGAGGCAGAGCAGCCAAAAATCAACTTCCTCCAGCTATTCCTGGGGTTCGCAAAATCATCAACGACAGCTGGTAATATAATCTCCACAGCAGGTCAGAGGTCTGCCCTGGGTCTCCTCCAAGTCAGTGGTGTCCAAAACACCTCTAAAGGTTGACGCCTGCGGTGAGTTCACCTAGTGTGCAGTGTTTCTGTGACATCGCTTATCATCGTCTGACACAAACACAGCCACTGCACCGTGGTCGACACTGTCATTATTCATCATCTGCTTTGGCTTTTAAAAAAACTGACTTCATGTCAAATCAAAGAGAAGAGCTCAGGTGCAATGTAAGTGGCCCATCTAAAGCCATATTATAATGGATCAAAAATGTAGTTATACCTCAGCTGTAATTAGTCGTTTCCCTCAAGTCTCACTTCTAATCTGTTGAATTTATCACTCTCTTGGTTCATTTGGAGGAGTTGGGAATGCAGGAAATTCAAACGTGCTGTTTGAGTTTGTACTTGTCAAACTGTGATAAGTTACGATACAGGTGAGAAAATAATATATATAAAGAAGCAAAACCACAAGTGATTCAAACTCACTGTCCAGGATTAGTCCCACCAATGGCTCTTTGTCTTTCTTGAGGATTTCCCACAATGCAAAGGGCTCCTGCGGGGTCTCCGGGAGTAGGCGGAGCATCATTGAAATGGTGTAGTCAGAGGGTAAACCTTCAGGGTGAAGGTACCTGGTAGACATGTGAAAGATGAAAGAACAGACACACACACAGACAGACAGACAGACAGACGGACACACACACACACACAGACACACAGACAGACACACAGACAGACACACAGACACACACACACACACACACACACACACACACACACACACACACACACACACACACACTTAGCTGTGCCCTACAGGCATATATCTACTAGGTGTCTTCTTCAAAGTGCCATTGTCTCTTTTCAGCTGATGTGAATGCTTTTCGAGTTCTTTGGCTGCCTCGGTCTCTCTTTGAGTGCCAGCCACTTTTTGATCAGTAAGCCTTTGCCTTTTTTTGTGCAGTTGCCTCTGAGCACTTCAGGTTCAAACCATCTTAGCTTCAGCTTTTCAGAGCACTCATCAACGTCACTTTTCACAAACTGAACAATCTCAGAACAGGAAGCTATATAAAGGAAACTGATATCAACCAAGAAAAAGCTCCTAAAATGACAACATCACAGAAGGAAAGACTTTATGGGAGCACAACTGTAGGCACTGAATTTGTGAAACTTGTGCTAAGTTTTTGTATGCATGGGTTTTATATTGGAATAAATCCCTGTGGTATAGTGCATATAGTAAGTAAATCATAATGCTTCTAACCTGCATTTGCAATTATCTCTGAGAATGTTTTCAAATCATTTATTTCCACCTTCTGTAAATGCTATTAATTACAAACAGTCGTGGTCTAAATCCTCAGTTTGAAACCCAGTTGAAATGTACAAGGTGAACTCTTAATAAAACTGGAAGACACGACCTTAGTCTAATCAAACAAAATTTTATAATAGCTCCTACCAAGGTTTTGGTGTAGTTTCTCTGTTGGTCTGTTCAGCTAAGCCAAGCTCAGTTAATTATACTAATAATTGTGTATTACACTAGAAAGAAGAGTCTATTCCATGGGAAACTACAGGGCATTAAATGTGCAGTAACGTCTATTATTGCATGTACTGTATCTATGTTTTTAGCTTTTTGTATTTACTGTAGCCACCCTCAGTTGCTGCTGACATGTTATGAAAATGTTGGAGATGAAGTTTTTACAGGTTGTGATCATTTTGGAAAAACATGCTTGCATGATTCAGCTCTGCTGGCCTGAAAAAGAATGATCTGAAATTGCCAATTTGCTTCTTGTATTAATTGGCTGTAGGAATTACAGGGATTAGTGAAAACGGCATGTTTAATGTATTACTGCAATAATCTGATTCTGCTCAGTGCTTTTATTAAATTTCCTTTTACTGCAAAAATGCCATGATTTTTTACATAACTGCTTTTTCTAAAAGTTTTGAAAATAATGAAAGGCTTTCTAATCTCTTTCTAATTCTATCTAATGGGCACATAAACTGTATTTACATTAATTCATCAGATAAATGTGTCATTCAGAGGCGACAACATTTGGAAACACAGTCTTACTTCAATATTATTCTTATAGTGAAAAATAATTAAACCCTGGCAAAAGGCAGAAATTCTATAATCTTCAGGATCACTCTTTGTGGTTGTTGGAACTGGGGACAGGTACTGTTTGTGGAACGTGCAAGATAACATAACAACAAAGCCCGGGTCCTGTGAGTGGGACTTCAACCCTTGTGTGATAAAAGATAATCCAAACAAAGATAAAGGGAAAATCTTGTTGGTTTTTATGTTAGTTCTCCAGTAGTTTGCTATCAGCCTGAAAGTCAGGTTCATTTTCTTTGGCAGGACTGTTGCATAGTTCTGTGTACACTGCTGGCTGATAATTCAAGGTCCTGTGGTGTTTGTGTCCTGCTGACCATTGACAGTGACCACTCCCCATGTCCAGAGAGAAGAAGGGAGAATCACTTAGCGAGCAAACACTGACGGAGTAACAGCAGAGAAGGATCAAAATAACTCTATTCAACAAAGGGGAAACTTAAGGTTAAATAGGAGTGAGCTGGATTCACTTTCATTAATGATGAAATATTTAAACTTAAATGATAGGGAAGTATGCTAGGTAGAAAGAATTATGAGTGACTGGTTTCTGGTGCTATGCATCTAACTACTGGAAATAATTAACACAAACCACTTTTTACCTTTTCCAACTTTTTACCTGCCCCCAGTTCTGGCTTTGGTTCCGATTGTTTTAACAAATGTGTGTGAGGCTGTTTGTTTTTGTGATACTGAACCATCCTATTTATAACCTTGTGTATGTGTAATTTGTTCTCAGGTGTCTCTTGCAAAAGACGCCTTGATCTCACTGGCACTTGAACAAATTGAACTGTCACTGAACAAAGTGCCACCTCCAGCTCTGTCTGGGGTCACTTACTTTGTATGGCAGTATAGCCGATCACACAATACGGGTTGATCTATATCTATGTATATGCTGCCAGGTAACTTTGTGAATCTAGACGTGTGGCTTGATCAATTGAGTCTGTCTAATATAACAGTCCTGCAATAAATCTTACCTCTATGAAGGTTATAATGTTAATGGTTATAACGGCTATGGTGCACAATTTTATGATTTGTCAATTGAAACAGAGGTGTGTTTTCACATTTCTCCATCTTACTGTGGATGTGGCGTTACTCACTTGGTGGGCTGTGACACCAAGGCGTCACGGTGTAACCTGTAACAGGGGAAGCTGTTGAACGACCCCGGCTCCAGAGAAACTCCTGGTATCATGCTGTACTCCTTCTCTACCAGGCCAAACTTCTCCATCATACGGAAACCTGCAAGAGACAAGTCATCATCATCATCATTATGTTCATTGTCATTATGTTATTGCTATCATCATCATGAGCTCTCCATCCAGGGGTCGGATACAGTAGATGGGCTTGTGAGATTGTCGTACAGTCTATTTTTCCCATTATTTGTACTTCTTACCTGCCATGGTGTTACCACTCATCAAAACAGACGGACAAGCTGAAAGACAGAAAAGTGTCTGTTAGTTCATCTGTAAGATTTTTTCTCAACCATAAAATAAATCATTCCTTCTCTCTCTTCTCTGCTTTGGTCATTTTTTATGTCTCTCCACTAACTACAGTCTTTGCTCAACCTCTACATCTTTCTGCTACCCGACTTTTCTCTTTCCTCCATAGCTCTGTTTTAAACATAAGGTGGTGCTACTCACTGGCAGTGGCGGCCTCGCAGACAAAGGTAATGAGCTGTTCTTCTATTTTCTTTACAGCATCCAAATCGTCCACAAAAAAGACGTGTCTATCACTGGGCTTGCTGGCGATATTCACCAGCTCTCCGTAATCCGCGTCCGCAAAGCCAATCGCAAAGATGATATAGTCTGAGAACGGAATTAAACAAGAAGATTCATTACAAGTTAAAGGAAATTGATAGGGTTAAATAGCCTCATGGAACACATTGTTAGTTATGGATTTCAAACCAATGGTTGAAGAGGTTGATAGCCGTTAACAGTAAAATGTGACAGACAGTTCATACAGCATCCAAGAACTGGCAGGTTGAATGAGGCTCTTTCTTCATGTTGCCTGTACTGTACCAACACACATAACCTACCTCGTCAATGTCAACAAATCACATACTGTACATCCAGTGTCAATAAATTATGATTTCAAGATTTTCCCAGGGCTTCAACCAACTACCAATAACTGTTATTACTGTGTTTGGTCTGTAAAATACTCACCCTCCATCTGCATCTCCTTGGACACTTTGTTGACATCATCTTGCGAACGCCCATCAGTCAGGACAACCAGGACCTTAGGGACGCCCCGTCTGGCTCCGGCCTCTGGAGTGAAAATGGACTCTTTCACATGTTTGATGGCCCGACCTGACGGAGGACAAAAAGCAAACACTCGATTTAGAACAGCCAGAGTTTAGATGCTTGTTTTTTTTTTTTCTTCGACCTTGCAAGTCCTTGATTTCCATTCATTTCTGTGAGACTGTAAAATTAATTTGCAGAGACTTAAATAAAAAAATTAACACAATCACAGCAAGTATTATGTCAGCTTTTTTGTCAAAATACATTACACAAATACATGCAACAAAACATGGCTTTGTCACCGTAGCACACTGGAGTAACACTTATTTTTGTTGTCAGCTGTTTCCAACATGCTTCACAATCATTGCCTCATTCACTGCTGTGTGACTTTTAATATCCAGTCCTATCAACGCAGGTGTACAGCACAGATATAAAATCTGACACTTCTGATCACTATAAGGCTCATGCCAATGCTGTTTGCTGACACATCTCCCTTGCTTGATGTGACTAAGATTAAATGTTCATGCATGGGGAGATTAGCGCTCTCTGCAGAATACTCTTCGCTGTTTAGATTCTGTTAGAGCTCCCTCAAATAGTCGAGCCTTTTCTGCCAAATCTAACTGTGTAACCACTTGCTGTAACTGGTCAATTCCTTTAATGTACAGTGTCTCTCAATGACCAATAAAACCTCTGAGAAAAATAAATGCTCTCAAGATGTTTACTGTCATTATCGAACTCCAACCATTCTCAAGTTAAGATTATTTCATTCTGTAGTGACATGAATGTTAAGAATTGGCTGCCTTGAAGGAAAAAAATACAAAACCACACAGCATGCTTGGGAACATGGCCAGTGGTGATGTAACATATACAGTCATTGTACATACACTAAAAATATGCAAAACTACTAGTATGGTCCTTTAGCATATGTGGCACTCCACATATTACTCTTACTGTTGTACTGTTCTGATGTGAAGCTTAATTTCTTTAATTGATGCAACATTTTGGAACAGATGAATGCTTCAATCAACTCCTGTGCCTACATTTTTTCCCGTGTGAGGCTGGATGACGACAAATGCTTGGCAGACTAAACTTATTGGATGCATGATTGAGCTCATTAACAATCTAAAAATGTCCTTTTCCACACCTGTTACATGGAGGTGAATGCACGAGACCTTTGCTACAATTTTAATGTACTTACTAATTAAAAACATGTATTATTTATCCTTCCACTGACATTAATAAAATACATTACTGACCCCATAATTATTACATGAAAATGAGTGACCTGAAATCCCAGAGTGCCCATTAGCATTTAAAGTATGTCAGAAAACAGACAATGTCATATGTATTTTAATGGGATCTAAACATAGAGAGATGAGAAAAAGGAAAAAGAAAAAGATTAAAATGTCACCAATCTGTAGAAAGAAAAACCCATAGAATTAGATGAACTCTTCACAGTGTGCAGGTCACCTGCTAATGGAATTAATCAGTCAATAAAATCTGTCCGGACAGTTTTAAAAGGTTTCAAGACCCACCCACAACAAGTAACCAAGATGTGTCAATGCACATTTGTCAGTGGATTTAGGGATGCCTTGTGTGTGTCATTATGTTTCAAGCCCCCTCAGTTTTGTAAAATTAAATTCAAAACAGTGAGTATATTGCTGAGGTGAAATCAACCTTGTGCTCAATTATATTGCATCTTTATGCAAGAGATGCAATTATATTGCAATTATATTGCATCTTTATTATATATATATATATACACATATATACATATATATATATACATATATATATATATATATGTATATACATATATATATATATATATTTATTATTATTATTAATCTGCCTCCAGAGAACTCTTTTGCTGCTGAAATGTGAAGACAAACTGATGAATGACGGTCAAGTACAAGGTATAATCACATCAAATATCAGGAAAAATTGACCCATAATGTGTCCTTCATGACATGAATTGATCTAAACTGTAAAGACTTCACACATACTGTATACACTATATGTAACAACATGTGTTAGTCATTTCGTGCATGCAAACCAATAAGCAGTGTCCTGATAGTCATCACACACAGGTAGGTAATTTCTATTTAATGCCAATATTTGCATACTGTCCATCATGATTTGCATTAATAGTTCATGTAGCTCATCTACTCATCTCCACCTGACCTTTTCATAATTACATGGACAATTGCTGCCATTATTCCTCTCTACTCCTTTTGTCCTTTTACACTTTCTCCTCTCCCCACTTCTTGTGTTTTCAAGAGCTTGCCGCAGCTGTAAAGAGAGGAGTATCTGGGAGTTTTGTAATAAAAACAAAACCATATGAAGCAGTAAATGGTCCATAAGTTGACTAACCACTTATCATACACAGAGTGTATGGCGTAAACAGCTTTAGGTGTATGGTGTCTTTGTCTCCCAAATTCTAAATAAACCAAAACCCTTCAACCACATCTTTGCCTCCTTCTTTCACTGAGCTGTCAGTGATGAAAAATGATAGAGTGCTTGGCCTGTAAAGTGTTGTGTTGTCAGATATCTGCCAGTGATACATCTGTTTCTACACTGTCTTCTGATCATGCTGGACGAGGCTTGAATTACAGCAGCTAGCCAGGCATGAAGTGAGACACAGGACTGAGCAGAAGAGAGGGGAGATGAGAGGGAGGAGCAGTGGGAGGAGGCGCTGAGTGGGTGGTGGAGAAAGGACGAAAAGAGCAGGTAAGAGGGCACAAAAAGAGTGGGGGGGGGGGGGGGGCAGAGCATGTATGGAATGAGGGTGAGAAAAGAAATTAACACAAAACAAACATGTCAGTGGATGTTTGGTTGTGAAGCCCGTCATCAATCAATCGATCCATCATTTTGCATGTGTGAAGTCATCCTTGTCAGTTTGGATTTGGCCTCCTGTCTGGCAACAGTTTACCGGTTTTCTTGCTGTCACTGTAGAGCGGAAACAATATGAGAATGTAAAAATAGCTGAAATCGTCTCTCCCGTTTTAGCATCCAAAGCCTTGGTGCGACATAATGAAGTAGGAGACTTTTTCTCCCTTTTCTATTGTGGCTGCAGGTGAAATCTGGATGACAAGGAAGACGCTGTAATATTCTCTCTGGGTGATTATGAACGGAGCTTTAAAATCCTTTAATCTTTGACAAGTTACTGTATGTTCCTAAGAACGATTTGAAAAAACTTCTGGATAATCAAATGCATTGCTGAAAATACACAATAGATTTTCAATGTGTTTTTTATAGTCAGTGAAACCCATTCAAGGGCCATTCACACATTCACTCCTAAACTCATAAAAGCCTCATAAACCCTTGGAAATTGAGTGAGGGTCTCACCCAACTGCATTACTACAGCTGAAGCAGGAAGAAATCAGTCTAGCTGCTAAAGCATAATCAGAGAAGGCAAATAACATCCTGACTAATCCAATGTGTGAATATATTACTAAAAAGTTAAGGATTAAAAGTAACCCTAGTTTACATATTGTAAGTCACGTTGTCCCTGAATACACACATATAGTACACACACCTGGAAATCAAACACACCTTTACATTTGCCCATAAGCAGACACTGCAACCCAGTTCCTCTATCTGTAGGCCTATGCACTGTACAGTCAAGCAGTGTCAGGGATTAGCATGAAAATCAATCTCAAAAGACTATTACAGCAGAAGCTACATTAAATCAATCATTCACCAAGCCAGTCAGAGGCTCACTAATGCCTTAATGAATAAATGCATAGTGAAAAGCCAAATCCCAGAATATCAGCTTCAGCACCATGAATCCTCAGCCTGCCCTTCCCTCACACTCAGAGAGGGTATACAGGAAAAAAAAACTTACTGTAGAGACTTAAAGAAGGCAGCATCATTTACATACTGTTTGTAAAATGGGTATAGAGAAGAGGCTTATGACTAGAATTCGGCTCAGAAGCTGAATAAGTAGCTGTCCCTTCTCCTTAAGCAACAACCTCTGCAGTGCCATTGAGCAAGACACTCCTGTTGCCACAGCAGCAGCTCAGCGGCTGGCTGTGTGAGATGGTGGGGTTAGTGGGAAACTCCCAGAATGCAGAATGAAGCAGCAACCCACTTTCTGATTAACAATACAATTTCATCTAAAAAAGAAAAGAAGAAAGAAAATCCTCTTTGGAACTGATAGAACTTTTCAACTTTACTGTGGAACCATGTGTAGTTTTGAGTATGTTTTTAAAATCTGATTTTGATGGGTTTGCTTGACCTGGGGGTTATTGGACAGAGGGTGTAAAGTAAACTAGCAACTTACAGTAAAAACATAAAAAGGCATTGAAGCTATGGGGTTACTTGTTGGCTTCTATGCAGATATATCTGCCAGAGGCTACGGGTTAAAAAGGCAGAAAGCTAAAGCCTTTTATTTGAGGGCTTTGGTGGATTTAGACACAGTGAGGGGCCCTGATGGGGTCTCTGAGGAGAATTTGAGGTTGACGAGTGAAAAAAGGAAATAGTTTAGGGTTTGGAGAGTGAAAAAGATTTTAGGTTTGTGTGCGAGCCTCGGTCCTGAAAGCCAGAGACACTAGTAGTCTATGTTTCAATGGACCAAAGGAGTAAGATGTAAGTAAGGAGGTTTGGGCACAAACTCTAGAAGTACTGTACACAGCTCTGTGTTCGCCTGTATAGTTAAAACACTGGTGCATTATGTTTTAGAGCCATATTAGTGTGCAGAATCACAGAGGAAGAGAAAAAATATCAAAACTCAAAGATAAAAAAGCCTCATTAAACAAAGGAAGGAAATAATCTCCACCTTGGCCTGAAGCAGGAGCAATGAAAAAACACAGACTTAGAAAGAAACAATAAAATGATTTGCTTATTTTGTTGAATAAATTGTATAAAATAATATAAAAACGTACACATATACACATGAACTAAAAATATATGCTGTGTGGGCTTCTATGGTGGAATAAGGACAGCCTGAAGAATAGACACTATGTTTGCGCAATTGAAGGAGATTAATTCTATGTGTACGCATGTGTGCATGTGTGGGTGAGAGACAAAGAGATAGGGGGAGAGGGAGACAGAGAAACTGTGAGTCGGTGAGCAGTAGCCTAACCTTTAGAGAGCGAGCTGCCTCCTCTCTCTCTTTGTGTGGGGAGGATGATATTTCATGGTTTATTTTCTATTCTCCTGTAGACTGTATTCACACCACCTGTTTCCAACCGTTAAACTACAAGACAGTACAGTAGGTGTAGGTGTATAAGGGGTAAATGGACGGAAGAGGGAAAGACAAAAGAGAACATTTAGAAAGAAGAAGGGTTGAAGCTTTAATGGGTTGTCACCAAAGTGAGGGAGGAGAGGACAGTCAGAGGTTGGCAAAAGAGTAGAGGAGATGGAGGAGAGGACAGAGGAGAAAGAGGAGTAAGAAGAGGGAGGAAGGGTTAAGTAGTGAGATGATCAGCACTAGAGCTGATAGGAAAGCTCAAGGACACAATTACTCTGAGCAGACACCGAGCCATGACCCAGACTTTAGAAGAGTTTAAGTGCTCTGAACAACCAGCATTACCTGTAAATCCACATTAATGGCATTCACCTTCTATGTACTAGCACAGCTGCAGACATGAATTTTACTAACGATTCACAACCCAAAGTGCTTGTTAGAGATCAGGACCCCTTAAAACTTCTCCTCTCTGCAATAGCCTTTTTGATATTTTCAACAAATGTCCTAAATCAGGGGAAAAGTGTCTTTTTCATGGAGATCTTCCAAATCTGACAACATACTTTCTTCAAGTTTTCTCATCAAGGCTAGTTCTGGTAAGTTGAGGTTAAAAGTTCATTTTTGACCTTGGAAACAGCAGTTGACAAAGAAAAAATCTCACCACAAGGTCCATTAGTTGCTGCTGAGGTTTAACTGTATCACACAATCTTTCTCCGCAAATGGAGGCAGCCCAGCTGTCGTTTAAATGTAGATGTAAAAATCTTGGACAAATGATTAAACGCTCCAGACCAGCTACTAATGGACCCTGTGGAGAGATTGTTGTGTAAACTTCTGATTCCAAGGTCTAGAATGAACTTTCAATCTCAGCTTTTAAGACAGCATGGATGAAAAATATGTCCCCTTGGAAATCTGAACATCTTCATCTTCCATGACACATGATCAAATGCTCCAGAACAATGGACCTTGTGGTTAAGCTTATTTTGTCGACAAATTGACGTCCATTAGACTGAGGTAACAAACTGACACCTGGATTTACCTGTCTGGTTGCACTGCATGAACGATTATTACATTACATTAATCCCACTAATGCACTGTCCTGACCTGTCTTGGTGTTTCCTCCTTTGTATCTGATCCTCTGAATAGCCTCCAGCAGTGCTTCCTTGTTGCCATGGGAACTCAGCTGGAATTCTGTCCGAGCATCGTCGCTGAACTGAGCAATGGCCACCTGGAGAGAGACGGAGACAGACAGACAGACAGATAAGTGAAATAAGTTCAAAGCACATGTCAAATCAGATTAAACAAAGCTAACAGAACCATTTTCTTTTTGCACTTGCTCTAAAGGGACAGTTCTCCTAAAAATTAAAATTCAATCATCATCTGCTTATACTCATGTCAGTCACAATACCACTGCAATGTGTTCCTATATTTGAGCGCTCAGGTTCGTTTCATCTTCTTCCAAAACAAAAAGCAAGAAGCCAAATGACTCCATGCGGCATTGTCTGTGTGTTATGAAGCCAAATGACTGTGCTCTGGGTCCAAAAATCTAATACTTTCCCTCATTATCACCTGCAATTTCTGCATTTAGTCTGAACAGCAACAACAGCATCAAACAGATGCTACCTTTGTTCGCTCACGGAAATACTGTAATTATACAAATTGTGCGTGCTTAGACAGCCCCACAAAGTCAGCACTGTACAGATGGGAAAGTTAAACTGTACACGAGAAGGCAGAATTTGACATTTTCATAGTTTAACGTTATGGTTTAATAGGTGAAAGCAGTAATGGGACACAGATTTGACCATTTGTCATCTGTTCAGCACTGGTGGTCATAGCAGAGAAAGTATAAGTTCATGATGTCAAACGGGAATATTACAGACTTGTTTTATGTAAGTCTCAAGGTGAAAATGCACTAAAATATATATATGTTCACTCTCCCGAATCAGAACTATAATCAATCTAATTGCCTTACTCTAAGAGGAGCGAACAACTATCATTACCTCCAGACTGCTAATAGTGCTGTTCTTGGCTCAAGGCGGCCTTCATTCACCAGCCAGCTCTCTCCTTACTGTACAGCCAAATCTCTCACATTACAGCCGGTGTTTTGCTCTTGGTAGCCTTGTGCCAGAGGGTTATTGGGGCACAGCGAGGGTAGCAAACTGCTTAACAGCAGACATTACACAAATGAAAGAAAAGGGTCTAGCAAGCACCTCTACAGTGTGACAAATGAACCAGCTGAGCTCTGCTGACACAGTAGGGGGGCCATGCAGGCAGGAAACACAAAGAAATTAGTTTCCAATGACAATAGCGAGCTACTGCCCCAAGTTAGAGCCTGGCGTTACCTAATGATGAACCGAATACATGAGAAACATACTGAGGCAGTGGAGATGGTAATAGCCACTGAGGTAACGTGGTTTAGTATTACTTAAGTTCCGTAAGTATCGCTCATGGTGGATTTTACACTGAGGATCAAGCTGATACTTGAACCATTTGATATTTATCCCAGCTTTTACTGCATCTAGACTTAATTTATTAAGACCACCACTCCTGCCAGAGAAGTAATGTTTTCTGGCACAAAACACAGCGGCAGCAAATGAGTGGAGTTAATCGAACGCTGCTCAGCAACAAAAAGGCCTTCCAGAGAGTAAAGATTGACTCACTAGGGGTTTTAAAGTTCTCTCTCACTTTTCTTAACTTTTCTATAGATACATATAGATGTGGTCATGCTGATTTCTAAGGGGATGCAGTGGTTAGCGCTGTCGCCTCACAGCAAGAAGGTTCCGGGTTCGAGTCCCAGCTCGGCCATGGGATCTTTCTGTGTGGAGTTTGCATGTTCTCCCCGTGCCTGTGTGGGTTCTCTCCGGGTACTCCGGCTTCCTCCCACAGTCCAAAGACATGCAAAATGGGGACTAGGCTAATGGGATACTCTAAATTGACCATAGGTGTGGCTGTGAGTGTGAATGGTTGTCTGTTTCTATGTGTTTGCCCTGCGATGGACTGGCGACCTGTCTAGGGTGTACCCCGCCTCTCGCCCGAAAAGATGCTGGGATAGGCTCCAGCCCCCCCGCGACCCTACTAGAGAAAATGGATGGATGGATCCTTCCAGTATCAAATAACGGCAACAGCAGCAGGCTTCCTCGAACAATAAATGAGTCAAAAGGACACGAGTCAAAAGGAGGAGGATTCTTCAAGATTCATATTTTGGGCAAATGTCCATAATTGCTATTTTGGTCTGAATGTCTGATGTAACAGTGAGAATGAAACGGAGAAAAGAAGGAGGAAATAGCTTGCAGTGTTACAGAAAGCAAGCTGCAGATCACGCTCCATTGTTTCATTATGGATATACAGCACCCAGTGTCCTTTATTCCTTTATCTACTGAATGAAAATATAGTTTCAGGGACATTTGTGAGGAAATTAAAACATTTTTTTCTTCCTCCTTCTCTTTCTTTGAGTAGCTGGGGGTGAAATGGGTTACAGTATATGAGGGAGGGAGGACAGAAGCAAGACGAAGAAGAAGGATGTTTGTAATATGTCTTTTTCAGGGGAGGATTTTGTGATACAAAGATATATTTGAAAATGGACACTTTCTCTTTTATGAATGGCTTCTTTATCCACGGATTACACTAAGATATGTAATTTCTTCATTTCATCATTATCATGGTTTTCAGTGTGGCTTCTTTTGGCTAGATCCTCAGCATCTGCTTTACATTGCATTTCCCAAGACATGCATTTTTCAGAAGGAAAATGCCATAACAAAGAAAATAAATTGGAGAGAGAGAGAACAAGAATTAAAAGCCTCAGCAGATTTGTATTTTTTTTGTTGGTTAACTAATTGTACTATATACATGTCATTTTCACTAGACACAAATGTTTAGACTAGACACCAGAACCACTAGCAGTCATAAACACGAGCACCAGCACTCCAGGGAGACATTTCTCTGCTATAACAATATTCAAGTGGTCAAGATTGCATTTTAACATTTTCAATTCTGAAATCTGAAATCCCGTGTAATGATGCATGCAGGAAAATTAAGGTAAGAACAAGTAAAACTTTATCTCAACTTTTAACATTTCTATTCTTGAGTTCGTCCTCTCTGAGGTAAAGTAACATATATGTGGTCATGTGACTGACCTGAGTGCCATCTGGTCCAATCAGATCCAGTGATCCCATGGTGCTGTAAAGGAAACGTGTGATCTTCATGAAATTGTCGTCTCCGATGGACCAGGAGCCATCGACCAGGAACGCCAGGTCAGCCTTGGCCTCCTTGCACACTGGACAGACACACAGGTGAGATGTTTACATTTAGTCAGCACAACGTTTTGTCTCTGCATTTAAAAAGTAATTTCACACAGAATGAAAGTCAGTGGAGGACAAAGGATAAGCTTAATGTTAACTGGCTGTCTAATATATTCATTCTCTGGGTAAATAGTATGAAGCACTGCAAATACACATCCTCTGGAACAGGGTAAATATGCAAAGACTGGGTCTTCAGATTAATCTGCATGCTGTAGAGTTTATAAGATTAAAGGTATAATACACACTCTCTAACTCAGAGTTTCAAACTCAGACTTTTCTGAACACGAAAAATATATCCAGTGTGTTTGTGTTTTTTTCCTCTTTTGTAAGCTGCTCATTCATATTCCTGGTCCAGAAGTGACTTTTCCTTCTGCTTTTATTCTTCTCAGGTTTCTTAATGACTCCCAGTAGCCTTATCTTTGCCGCTGTAAAGTTGTTTTGTGGTTTTAACAAGTGTTCAAACTCCAAGTCTGCACTAAATTTCAAACCCTGTTAATGACCATGTCAGCCTCCATAAATTCCCAGGAAAAAACCTGAACTGTCTCTCAAGGGTTTATGAGGAAAAATGGTTGTAATTCTAAATATAACAAAATACAGCAGAGTAATTTGGTTGCTTGAACACTAACAACTATCTCTGCTTTTATACTGTATGTCTTTTTCTCAATTCTTGCTTGTCTTTCTCTCCATTTGTCTCTTTCTGCCTTTTCCCCTCTGCTTTCTGTCTGCAGCTCTATCTCTGTCTGTTTTTCTCATCCTGGCCATCAATTTGTTTCATTCTCTTTCTCTTGTCCTTTTTTTTTTCTTTTTCTTTCTCCTCTCATCTTTCTCCCTTTTATAGACCATCACACACCTTCCTTTCTCTTTCCTCTATCTTTGCAGTTCTGTCCTGAGTAAAAGTTGCCTATGATTATGGATGGAAGCATCAGTCTGACAAAAGGTCAGACACTGGGATAGAAATGCTTACAGACGGGCTCAGCAGGTGTGTCGGTTCATGTCTGAGGAGTTTGTCCTGCAGGTCAGCCTTTAACCTGAGCCCATCAGACAGGAACAGATGAGGAGGACTGTCTGGGTAGGAGGAGGAGGCTCTGACTCTGAACTTGTACCCCTTTGTTTCTAATCTTTCTGAGCTTGTCAAATGATGAAAAATCCTCTCCCGTGAGAATATTTTACCTGTCCTCTCTCATGAGTCATTTGCTGGTGCACCTTCAATTGCAGTTAGTCAAGGTTTAAAGGAGCTATATGTAAGTTTTCTCTGCTGCCAAATGTGGTTTCTTGTCAGGGTCGGGCAGTAATGGTGGTGATAACGGTCGCTTGCCAAGAGCTTCAGCCATCGTTGCGTTTACAAGTTAGGAGGTTAGAATACGCTCTCTGGGCAGCGCTACTTCTTCATCCACTCATGCTGAACTGACAGCAGATTGGACGCTACAGTGACTCACTATTGTAAAGTAGGATTACGAAACTGGATGGGCCGGGGCTAGCTGGTTAGCATGCTAACTTCAGTAGAAGAAAAGAAGTGATAGAAATAGAGGCAACTACAGGAGTCGGCTTTTGGCGAGTAAAGGGATGAAGTTTGATGCTGGACTCGCAACGTTTCCTCTCAACTGGTAAGTACAGGCTATGTAGTAATAGTGAAATAGCACCTTTTAAGTACAGTAAGTGTAATCCATAGGTATTTGGTCATTTGTTTATGTAGTTTGTGAATGATTTAAAAAAAATCTTTAAAAAAGTTTTACAGGTAGTGTTGCTTCCTGGAAAGACAATTACAAACAGCACATTCTGTAGTTATGATGGTCAAGTCTTGTAACTGTCAATCATAGGTGTATGTTTTAGCCAGTGTGTCCTGTTTGTAGATGGTTGGACTGTACTCTGGTGTTTTGGGGCTAAACTGAGACTAAAGCTGAAGCTGGATGGGAGTGGTCAGGTTAGCTCTCTAAGCCTGAGGTAATAAGCTAATGAACCAGGATTAGAGTAGCATTTCTTTATTTTGGCATCAGCTACAGTCCACAGTAGCCTGAGTATGCTCCACACAATAAAGTCGTTGTGGGAATCCAGTAAACGTCTCACTGACTTCCTGTGAGACACTTGAATGTTTTTTGATTTTTCCTTTTTGCTTACCTTTAAGTTAGAGTCCATAATTTTATTATAGTGCCCCCAAATCCGCAAATTTCCTTCCAGGTCACCGCTGATGTTTTGAAATTAAACATGGTTCACAATTGTGTAAAGAGCCTTGAGTGGCATGACATAGCTGCTCTATTAAAAGTAAATTGTTAGATTATTTATTATTCTTTTTCTGTTTCAAAATTATGGCAAAGCAACATTGCATGTGCTGTTAAGTGTGGTGTTGATGATTGTTTTATACTAAAGAGCAAAACTACTGCTCTGTATACTTTGGTTACAGTTTCCTTTGCATCAATGTCTCAATGACATTTTAGTCGCCCCCAATTCTAATTCAAATCATTTGATAGCAAGTATCTTCCGCTACAGACTCTGATGCAATTCTACACTGCATTTAATGAATCAAAGTTAATAAATGCAATGCACTTTAGGAACATTATAATGTATATTACAAGATAAACTGACTACACAATAATCATAGCTGTCTATTACAAATATACAGTAAAAGCAACGGAATCGCTGCCAAATAAACCACTCAAAAATGTTACCTTACTGGTCATGATGAAAGAAGATGTCTCCTCCTCATAAAGCAATGAAACTGCAATTATTGCAGATATCTGTTGCTACAACTTGGGCATAATTTCTAATTATGACTTATACAACAACTGGTGTATATATTGTACAAGTTTGCCAGCACATTTTAAAATAATCATAACTAAAGATACATTTCAAGACTGATTAACTATAGTGCCACAGTTATCAGAAAAAAGTAATCAGGGTAATGTGATGTTAACTACAATACTAGAAAGGGAAAACATATGAATGAGTGTGTGTTTGTGTTTCGCATCTTGCTCACCTTCCTTAGCGGGCGGGATGGTAGGGGGGGGCTCTGTGGTGGGTGGTTCAGTCGGGGCTTGAGTGGGTGCTGGCACTGGACAGACACACACACACACAAGGAAACAAGACAGGGTCATCAATCATGATGGTAGTGACAAGTGCCACCATCATTGGGTTTATCTGCTGACCCCACACACACACACACACACATGCACGCACGTATGCACGCACGCACGCACACACCCAAAGTCAATAAACTGACAACATGAGAGACAGCAGTAGGCTGTTTCTTTTAAGCTGAAAGTTTCCTCATCCTTTTCCTTCCTCCAGCAGCTGAGCTGGGGACCTTCACAGTGAAAAGATTTGTAGTCCAATATGTGCTTACAACCTATAGGTACATAAGCAATCTTGTGTTTGGTTCTGTATATCTCCATCACCAAGTTACAGCAGTCAAACTACTTTCTTTCTATATATCTCTCTCCTATTCCTCCTATGAGCTGGACACAGCAAAAGTACTATTTTCATCAGTCTGGTATCTGTCTGACCAGAGGCTGTTTTTCAGAGTCAAAAACAGCCCCAGGTTAAGGTATGCCTCAGTGCCAAGCCAATTACTTTGCAGAAAGCAGTGGGTTCTGTCAAACCAGAGTAAAGTGAGTAAATCATCTTGAAAACATCGGCAACTGCCCAGTGAAGGGGCGCGTACTTCATGAAAGTAGACCAAATTGTCTCAAATGTTTCTTCAGCTACCATGGTAAGATAATATGTACATAATGTGCTTGATTCAATCATGAACTTTGTTCTTGAGCTTGTGTGCTTGGCGGTAAATTTTGGCAGTGGCGGACTGCGGATTTTATGGTTAGGCCATCAATGATGATGTTTCTGTTTGTGTGAGTAAAAAACATTTACCATTACAGCGTTTAACCACCTGCTTTTCAAGCACTTTAAAATGAGAAGGACAGGGGCAACACATAGTTTAAGCAATGTATCTGTTGCTAGCTGTTCTCTCCCCTCACTGTCTGTCCTGAGAGAAGGAAGGATCAGAAAAATGGGAGGACGCAGATAGATTATTAACAGCAAACTAATGAATAGGTTATTATTTCTTCATTTTGAGAATAGTTGGGCTTTCAGAGAAGGCTAAGCAGGCCCTGACGGTCCAGTACTGCACTGTGGAAAATGTCATTGAACAATAAACATTGGGGACTTTCTGAGGTTTAGGAGCGGGTCATGTTGCCATTGATGTCATTCTCTTTGTCTGCTGTTTCCTTATCTTTACTATCTCTCTTCACACTGTGCCCTCTCTGTGTTCTCGCATTTTTAAAAAGTCACAGACACATGACATCAGTGTGTCAGTGGACAATGTTTCACAGTGAGTACATTTACAAGTATCTCCATTTTATTCTACTTACTTCCACTCCACTACATTTATAAAGGGAAATATTGTAATTTTTACTATGCTATATATATGTGACAGAAATGTAACATAACATAAACTAACCAGCAGAGATTTTAAGATAGTTAAATGATCTCCATCTCCACCAGGTACAACATTTAAACTGCCTACATGTTAATGCATTTAATAATGACTCTAAAATATAAGACTTTCATAATAATTTAGCACTGTAAAAGGGGCCATTCTGCTCAATGAGCAATTTTACTTTTTTTCTTAATCACAATTTCCTGATAACACTTAAATGCAGGATTACGATACTTGTACTTGTACTAGCACTGTAATCCTGCATTTCCCTGTTTATATGGTGGTTTTACTATTTTCATTCAAGTAAATAAACTTAATACTTCCACCTGTAGTGTCTGTGGACCTGCAACATTTGCTGAAATTGTCTCCTGTGGAATTTAATCCACAGTTGTCTTCTCAAAATCTGTGGATCAACAATATTAGTCTGGGAACCTGTGTGTGTGTGTATGTGTGTGTATATGTGTGTGTGTATGTGTGTGTGTGTGTATCCGAGGTCATATCCATCTATCTATCTGTAACCCTGGTTGTGAGCTGAGCCCTCCTGGTCCCTGGAGCTGTGTGCTTCACCTCAGCTCATCAGCTGACCAATGAACTGCAACAGCAGAATCTATCTTCACTGAGAGAGAGACACGTGAGGGAGAGAGAGAGAGAGAGAGAGAGAGAGAGACTGAAGTTGAAGGTAAAAGAGAAAGTTGTAGAGGTGAGACAGATGTGTGGTAGAAGGTGGCTACTGTGGGGACAGATGGACATATGGAGAAAGACATAAAGAGCAACTGGAAGGATTAATTAGAGAAAATGAGGTAAGCGGAGAAAACTGAAAAAGAAGGAAGAAAAGACTGAGGGAGTGAAAGTGACAAGAAATTGGTATAAAAAAGGATAAAAGGGGTGAATGTGAGTCAGCCTCCACAAAAATGCTGATGAAAATTTTAAATAAATGGGAGGAAACTCAAACTCAACGGTTTCTGTCCTGAATGCAAAGATGAACATTACAACATAATCATGAATATATTTATACATAATATATAAAACATTTGCAACATACACGTCATGTCAGTGATGGAGACCGAAGGTCCCTCCATTTCTTGCATCTGCGTATGGACACTGATCTCGTATTGGCTGCTGGGAGTGAGGTCATAGAAGCACTGTCGGGAAGCACCACCTCCCAGGCTCACTTCCTGTCTTTGACTATCTGCAAGTAATCAACAAACAAAACAGAAAATGACTTCAAGTTCACATCAACAGTCATAAAATCCTAATAAGCAAATCACTCTAAAGGATCTGTTTCAAATTAACTATTCACAGAGCACACATCTACATCGCCAGCCATGTTCTGCATCATATTCCCGCCTGTGCAGTATAATCATATACACTGCACAGACATGTTCAGATCTGGAGATTCAAACTAGATTTGAAAATCTTGCTTCCAAGTGCAGATGAATGCACTGTATCTGCAACATGTAAAAATACCTTGATATGATTAATAACAGAAAAACTAATATTAACACTTTCTTTTAGAGTAAGAGAAGTTAGGAGTAAATTTTGGAAATTTAACTGTGGTTAAGTCAGAATCGACCGCCAGAGTTTCACCAAACTGATTATGAGCCATCAAACTCATCCGGTATTTCGATTTATCACACTTAACTTAAAACAAAATGAGGAGGCAGACTGTAGCTTGTGCAACTTTACTAATTTATTGCACCTCAAAGTTGGGTAACTAGAAAACTCTGAAGTTAAAAGACTGCAGGAAAACATCATTATATCCACTGAAAAATGAAATGAATCCTATCATTGATTTCTTTCCTCTTCCCTTGTCAATTTACTTTGGATTGCAGACTGCAAACACTTTCAATTTAGCGTTAGTTTTGAGAAGCTGTAGAGGGACAGCATCACAGAGAAAAAAACACATGAATGAGAATTTATGTTGGCAGCCAAAAAGGAACAAACAGGAAACGGGGAGCGCACATACAGACACACTCTAATAGCTGTCATTTGTCAGTTTCATTAGTCTAATTCTATTTCCTAATGTGTCTCTCATCTTGGAGAGTGACAAATTAGCCCCTCCTCCACAGAGGAAACAGCCATAGATAATAAAGTTTAGGGAAACAGCTGTCACTGAGAGGCTGCACTTTTCCATCTGAGAAGGTGTTTAAGCAGCTGGTTGGCTCTGCGTGGATTAAACCAAATCTCTGAACTCCAGCTAGAATATCCAACTACTGCTCAGGCAGGAGGGAGAGACGGAGATAAACAGAGACACGTGAGATGGAAGGAGGATGGAGGAGAGAAATCCTCCTCCTTCTTCTTGCTGTCTTTTTCCTGTCAGTAAAAAGCACTAAATGCACTTACTGTTCATTTTTTCCTTCAACTGGAAGTAGTTTTTTTTTATTTTATTAATGTCTACAAATTCACAAACACTTGAATTCCCCATTTATTAATCCACAACCATCTGTAGGAATCCTGTTGGGAAAATCTGTTTTGAAACAGAGCTACAGGCCTTTCTCACAGAGGACATTTTGACTTAGCTAATAACTGCAGCTAATAATGTTAATAAAGACATTAATGCATTCAGTTTAGGTGTGGCATCTGCTCTGATATGGGTAATGACTGCTGTCTCCCTGACAGAACAAAGTGGGACAGGGGCACAGATATCAATTTCTGGTGTATAGTTTTATATTCAGAACAGCAGTTATTCCTCCACTTATTTTTCAGTTTTATTCACTAATATTTTTTCACATGTACTACAAATCTACATATGTGGATTGAAACCTTTTCTTAACTGTACAGCTTAAAAAAGCAGTAGTGCTTTAGCTATAAAACTAGGAGTGGGCCTTCATTTGGTTTTTGTAACAGCAGTTTATACCTTTATACTTTGAGGACAGATTACTTTCCTTGATGCTGGTGAGGCCAGCAGCATATGATACACACATCTGTGCCCTGCCTGTCACAAGGTATTCAAATTTTTCTTATGAGTGCATTGTATGACACTGACTTTTCCCAGGAGCTGTGTGTGACATTATCCCCCACTGCCCCAACACACAGTAGTCCCACTGAACTAAATGAGGAAGGAAACATCATTTGCCAAAGAGCTACAAGTGTGAAAGCCCCCTTACTGTCACATACTCATGCATCTTTTCCTCTCAGGTGCTTTTGGGTTAAGGGGAAAAAATCATCCCCAGTGCATCTGATTCTGCTTCCTATGTGAACTTTTGAACTTTCTAAAAAATAAACTCATGGACATATAAATAATCAAAAGAATAAGCAGAAATGTTCGAGATAACCAAGAATCTACATGGGATGTTTTAAAGCTGCCTGTTTAATGCAGAAAATTCCAGAAAATTCCCATCACTATTTCAACAGTTTTTTTTCACTGCAGATTTTATATGAACCTGTGCTGCACAACCAACAGCACACTGAGGACAAATAAAAGTAAAACTTGAACTTGAAGTTGTTCACTGTGAGTGGACCTGCTCCAAAATACCCTCTTGTTGACAGGACATATTGGACAAAGGTTTTATTAAGGTTTTTATATTCTAGAAACTCGATTCAAGGTAAAGTAAAGAGAAAATAAAGGAACAAATATAACAATGGTGAAAAGATTCATTCATTTTTCTGATTGACTGGATTAAAATAGATCTGGTAGATATATTTGCTAATTTCTTTCTTTTGTTATTAAAGATCTCCTTTCTTTGCTCCTTCTTTTCTTCATCTGTCTCCTTTGAAACATTTAATAACTGAGTAATCTGCACAATAAACAGCTTCTAAAGGTCACACTCTGTATCTTTACTCATTTTATTTCTGACACGATGACATATTCTGAAAGCGGTTTCCTCCCATGTCGTTTACTGGGGAGAGATTGAGTACATATCATATCTCCCTTCCTTTCTGCAGACCAAGAGATTTATGAAAATCCTTTACAATGTAAAACCTCTGCCATGACAGAAATACAGAACATTTATTTCCTCAGAGACTCGTACCAATATGAATTCAGATGACTTTGAGAGGTACAGTAGTGTCCAACAGTCTGAGACCACTTTCCATTCATCTGGGAAAGTGGTCTCAGACATTTGGACCCTACTATATGTAACCAACACACATGTAGCCGTCACACACACACACACACACACAACACAGCAGTCCTGAGCTGACTTGACTTCGTGTTACTAATAAACTGTGGAGACATTTTCATGAGGACAGACTATAAATCTATAAGGAAACATATTCAGAGTTTGGAGTGGACTCCAGCCTCCTCACCAAATATCACAACCCTAGTAAAATGTTTGATTTACTGACTGAATTGCAGTCCAGTCACTTGGCTGGCAAAAGCCCTCTTCCAAAAACAAGGTGGAAAGGTGAAACACGTTGGGACACAGAAATGTTGATGAGAACAACCAACTGTACGTTTCTGCACGTGCTCTCGGACTACCACTTGTTCCCAAAAACTATGCATGAATTAAGCTTTTGTCTGGAAATACTGTTTTTTTTTTTTTTCTAAAACTGCGGTTAACAGGTGTGAACCAGACCGCCTTTCAGCAAATTGATAAAGTATCACTTAATTTAAATTCAGACCAGATAAGTCAATCACGTTAACGCATGGCGTGAGCTTCCTGTCTGGTATCACATTCTCACGCTGAGAGCAAAACTAATGGAAGCAGTAAGCACAAGAAATTAACACTTTTTTTTTTTTCACCACCTTTAACACAAACACTGCCACACACTCTCGTTAACAGCGAATGTACTTACTGAGTGTAGACTGTATGGACACTCTGTATAACGTGGCGTGTAGAAGAGGCTGCCACTGGACACACATGCTGTTGGAACGCACCTGGTAGGTTGACAAGCCAGAGACGCCGAGGAACACTGGAGAGAGAGAGAGAGAGAGAGAGAGAGAGAAAGGAAAATGACAGAAAGATTAATTTAGCATAGATTTCTTAAAACCTAAGGAGAAAATTGTGTGTTCACGTAAGACTCGCTGATGCTCAACGGACAATCGCACAACAAACAGCTAATCTGTTCATTACAGATCGCCGTACACACAAGATATCTCTCAGGGAATTACATGATTTACTAAATCTATCAAACGGCACATGAACACTGTGCAACAATCAACAAGGGGGCGTAATTCACAGTATGTCCACGTTCAACCAGATGAAAACATGAAACAGAACACTTGAGTTAAAATGTGTAACACTGGTCACTTTTGTTAATTATCCCTCTGAATGGCTGGCAGTAATAGAAAGTTATAATTGATGTTATAAGTGATGTTAAACAATGTTGAGAAAAGGGTTTCTGACAAACTGTTGCACCTTTTCTAACCATAAACTTGACCTTTTTCCTTTCTGTCTGTGTCACTTGTCCAGTAGGCACCCTCCACCATCCAGCTCCTCCACCCATCAAAATAACTAAAGACTCCAACTGGGAGAGACTCAGACACTCACAGCACAGAGCACTCTGGATCATGTGGGCTTCAAAGTCTGCACCAAACTACTCTATATTCATTAAGGCTAATTTGCATCTTATTGATGGTGCTCCAAAGTCTCCCTTAGCTGAACTGGGAATAATTTTGCAAAGATATGTCATTAATTGAACTACTCTGAGAAAAATGTGGACAAGTTTGTTATTTGGAGAGTCAAATAGTTTAACATACATATTGTATAATGATGAATGATGTGTTCAAGGTCAGCAGTCAGCATTAGGGTTGGAACTGTGCTAAACTTTGGGTTAGACCTGCACTGGCTGTATTATACATCAAATGCACAAGTGGCATTTTGTTGAACATGTCTGTGCTGATGGCAGAAAAATAAACAGTTTAGCATCCGCATAAAGAATAAATGGTAGAAATGTATCTATATTGACAGTTCCAATAACAACATTCAGCTCAAACAAATCATTAAGTCACAAAACAAAACTGGTCAGGCTTGACGTTTAACTGTCATGTGAGGAAACAATGAGGCATGATGCAGCAAAATGCAAAACACCATGAGCAATTTAAATAGCTGAAGCTTGTTTGGGAGTGAGATTTCAGTGTACCACAGGCAGGAAAACCTCCAAGGAGCCACTCTCTCTCTCTTCTGGTTTCCTCACACTCTCTTTGTCTCTCTCTCTCTCTCTCCTCCTCTCTCTCTTGTTCTGTCCCCCTTGTTAACAGAATTTGCTGATGGTATAAAATAAACTTGGCTATTGCACCAGTAAATGGATATTCTATGCTGGGACCATATGGCAGGTACCTTATTTGTAAATACTACTGAATAATGCATATGACAACATCATTCCTTTCAATAACATGCAAAGATGCACACAAACTCGCTCACGTACACACAGACAGGCGACATGCGACACACGTACAACACAAAAACACATCAACATGGATATATGCAATCATGTATATTATATATATATAGATTTACATGTGAGTTCACATTATACACTTGTGTTAGTCTACTCCAAATAAAACCAATCTGCCATGTTTGTACAGATTTAAAACAGGTTCATGACTAAACATGAAGCTAAGCGTTTGAACTCGACTGCCAGTTAGCCTAACTGAGAGTCAGTTAGTTAGTTACTTAGTTAGTTAGTATTGGTTTTAGGATAACTTTGACTTTATTTCTGTAATCGGGGATGTCAGAATTACATCTGACTCCACTTTTGTCTGCGGAAACAATCTGCACACGTCTAAGAAAACACCTCAACTCATTGTGGTGACACGGATTTCACTGCAAGGCTTAAGTGGAAGTGTACATAGCCCAGTTTAAACATAGAAGATAGACATGAAAACCAGGACAAAGAAAGATGGAAGAATTAGAGAAAGGGAATGTAAAAGGTTAAAAAAAGAAAGTATATTAATAAGAGGAAACTGAGCATTTTTTATTGGTAATTGCCCATTTAACATCTAAAGGTCAGAGTGAAAGGAGTGTAACGGATATAGACTATGGTGGACCATATGGAGATGCTGCAATCAGTCAGAAATTACCTCTGTGCGTGTGAGTGTGTGCTCAAGTTGCCAGGCTTGGTGCCAAACATTTGCACCCATCTGCCTTCACAAGCTCCACACACTCAGTTTCCACAAGACTATTTCTTCATTCTCCTTCTGCTTGAGTCACGTCATGTAATCCTTTCACAGCGGGAGCTCAAGTCTCATACTTTTAGTCTTCAAAAAAACATGTTATTTTCATTTTTGTGTGAATCCTACAAAATATCTTGAGACTGTCTTGACTGAGCACCCTTCACTGCTGCTGTTGAACCCAAATTTTTATTGTAACCCTGAAACACTACCACCTAAATACAAACCACATAAAACTTCATTTGGGGGAAACAGTTTCATTTCATTCGATGGTCCTCAAGGTAACAATAATTACCTTTCTATGCTACATGCTAGTATGTGTAATTTATTGATCCAAACATGCCAGTTGGCTCTCACAGTAAGGTTGCAATGAATGCAGTGTACCCTGGGAAATATGTTACTGTATCTCCCTTATTAGAATGAGAAATGACCGAACACATCTCCTTAGTAAATCAGAGTTTCTCCACTGTAGAGCACAAATATGGACAATGAATTTAACTACACCCTATGTAGTACGGGGAAATATGACACATCTGAAAATTTATCAGTGCACTGTGAATTCTTTGCATCTGAATACATGTTCATCTGACTATTTAGTGATGTCATTTCATTCATTCCTGGCCAACACTGTAGAAAACAAACTGCGATGTGGCATACAATACAATACGCACAAATAGAAAGTGTTGAATAAATATGGATATGAGAAACCTACATCTAGATAAAGTTATTATATATGTCACTATAAATTAATTTTTTGCTGTATGCACAGTTATAAATGGGGCTTGTGAACTCACAGCCCTTATTAAATTTGGTAGGGTGGACAGTAGAGGTACGATCATCCAGTGCTACACTAGGCCAGTGTTAAGTTTAAATATGGATGGCTGATAAATGTACATGTCATTGTTGCATACTTTATCTCGTTATGAAAGTATCTTTGTTCTATGACAGTCAGGAAGGCACATGGGAATTGTCACTCATCCTGCAGGGGGATGATGAACAGATGAAGGATGCTACATCACTGCAGCAAAATGTAATGAAAAATCTGTGTATCAAAAGCATTCCTCTTTAATTGCTGATTATGTATAACTCCAGGAATGAGACTAAACTGAATCTTTTTCAACATCTTTCTTCAAAGTTAAGGGAAATTGCTTTTCAGAAAGGAAAAGTGAGCTGTGTACAAAAACATGCATGAGAAATTTACGAGATATTAAAATTAGAGTATATTTGTTTTCATCCCACTGGATGTGTCACTATTTGGTGAGTCCCTCATGACCAATCAGACAGTAAACATAAAAGACAACAGTAGATTTTAAAGTAAGGGATGATGCAGCAGTTTTCTGAAAACCGCACACATACAAACAGGAAGTCATTAAGCCAAAAAGACAACAAAAATGTTTGGTGATAGATAGTGACATAGTACTATTATGAGAGCCTGCCAGAGTAGGTTTAAAGAAAGAAACAGATGCATACACTCATACTGTATACCTGCTCTACAAAGACTATGTCAATCTCTCTCCCTCTAACTTCCTCTCTCTCACTCCATTTGTTTTAGATGAGACAAGAGTTAAAGCCTGCATCAGGTTTTACTGCACCTACTCATACCAAATTTATATGCATATAGGACTATTCTCACCGCCTGACTGGGAAATATTTATAGCCTTCTGTCTATCTGTCTGTTTGCTAAAGTCTCAATGGAAATTAGAGTGTATGGTATCAGCAGGCAGTTAATATGCATGTTGTACCTTTCCCACTTTCCTAAAACTAGTTTGCTTTTCTGCTGCTGCTGCTGCTGCTGCATCTGTCTCTTCCTTCTAATAATCACACTCCTTTGTGACAAATTCAGACTATGACTATAATTAAGGTGGTGGTGATGCCCCTCATTATGCTCATTTTGGAATGACAAATTTTGATATCTGGTATGACCTCTCAAAAGTAAATTCAATTTAAAATTACATTTAGGATCTCAGTTTTATAAAACTATTTATTGTTAAACTTTTGTCTGAGCAAAACTTCCATTTACAGTCATGTCCATAAACAATACGTATTTTCCTACAACGTCAACAGTGCCAAACAAGATAGGACAACACGAAGTAGTACCTACTCTTCCAAAAAGGGTGATTGTGTGCGATAGGGATGCTTACTTGTTTTAGCATTCACGAGTTGTGGTTCACTTTGTCCTGTAGGGTAGGAAGCTGTCACTTGAACACTGTATTCTGTCCCACTCAGAAGATTCAGAAGGAGCATGGAGTTCACATCTTCACCCACAGTTGTCTCCAAAACTGGTCCTGGAACTGAGAAAGACACAAACATATATGCATAGATAAGCACAGACAGAAAGGACAGAGGGAATCAAAGAATGAGAGAAGTCTCCGAAATTTAAGGAAGCAATTTACAAACCAAATAAACATTGATTTGAGACTATGTAAAAGTATTTTAATCCCATTTAGAATTGGAACTTGCTGGGTTAGGGTTATCAAACCTGAGTCAGCAACTGAATTTCATTTTTTGAAATGTATTTATCATACTTAAAATACCAGCACTAACTAACTGTGTTGTAATACAAGAACAACGCTCTTTCCACCGATCATCAGCTGGTGGAGACGCTGCCTGTCTGGGCCATGCAGCTCGCCTCAGTCTTTGAACACGATACCTTGAACAACTGTCAGCTACAATACAGGTTGTTGACAGAACCAAACTTGATTATTAATTAACACTGATCACTATGAAAGAAAAGTCATAATCCACATCTTTCAATAAAACAGATGTAACACTGAAGCTCATTACTTGTCTGGTCTGTTAATAGGTTGCTAGGTTACAAGTAGAAAAGTAACCAAAGCTGACTGATGCTTACAGATATGTGATAGGTGTACTATATTGGGAGATACTGGCAACTTACCATCTCCCACACATACACAAACCTGTATAAACACATGCATGCACAAGCTCAACAACAAAGATACTCAGGAATATGTATTCACACATGCACAAGTGTGCACACACACATTCTCCTCTAGGCCAATGTAATAAAACAAAGATATAATAATAAAAACCTTCATTAATGCAGATTTTCCAAGCAACTGCTACAAAGCGCTTTACAAAATAATAACAATCCTGCATGAATATAATAATGGTATGAATTAAAAAAGCAACAAAAGCAATACAAAGGGGAAAAAAACATAAATAAAGGAAGAGCTGCATTATCTTTACAACACACCATCCGCTGGAGCACTATTAAATAGGACACAGACTGTGTGTAAATTTGTGTGTGTGTCTTTGTGTATGCATGTGTTAGGGGATTTTTGCATTTGTTATATGAGGTGGATTTATTCTTACATTATGTATGTGCGTGTGTGTGCGCGCGTGGGTGTGTGTGTATTGGCATTTGCTCTCACAAGCACTTCTAGCCTCTACGCCTCTAAGTTTCTCACAGTGAAAACAGCAGCCTGCTGAAATTTATTTCCCTTCAACTTAATTCCTAAAATCAGATTACTACAGCCTGTCCGCTTGAAGCTGGATCCTCAGAGACACAGTAATTGTGTTTAAATGACTTAAAACAGACATGGAAACTATAAAGACTGGAGCCTTGACTTGGAAGGATGAAACAATTAGCACGGAGAAAGCAGCAGAACAGTGAAAATGGTCTTTTGTTGATGCTTCAAGACAATAAATAAATGAGGAAGGGTAATGTACTATTTCAGCTCAGGATCGCTGACGTTTCCCTTAACACTTTAATCTTCTTGTTAAAAAGAAAAATGAAGTCGTCACTTTCAGGAACGTCAAAACACCCTGAGAGTTAATATGTCCTTCTTGCAGGTTTGTCAGAGGTGGGTCCCCTGTAGCAAGTGGATTACTATGTTTAGATGAGCCTGTGTTTCAGTGCAAAGCACTCACAGAACTGACAAAACAATACTCTTGTGCTTGACAATTAACAGTTTTCTAACAGTGCTTATGCATGAAGGTGTGCTTTTGTGGAAAGGAAACACAGAATTTAATTACCGCTCTCTGTCACTTTTTGTGTTTCAATTTAACAAAAACCATTACAAAAAAAAGACTGGGGAAAATCTCCACAATCTCTGCATTTTACATGTCAATCTCAAGGGGCCTATTTTGGGATTACTGCTTTATTAAACAAATAATATTTGGATTAGCATTAGTTTTTGCCCTCTTAGTGTGTGTGTGTGTGTGTGTGTGTGTGTGTGTCTGTGTGTGTGTGTGTACCATAAATGGGCTGGTAGACGATCCTGTAACCCTCTGTTGGAGACTGAGGTGGATCCCAGGTGACCCTGAACCGGCTGTACCACTCCTCTGACACGCGGAGATTTCCAGGAGACAAGAGGGGCGCTGCCACAGCACAAGACAAAATCTGAATATACGCAAGCTTCTCAGAGCCAGACTTAAATTTAGATAAAAAAAATAAAATGAGCATGGCAACACACTGAAATCTTTGACAGCTGGGGAAATAAATCAAATCCTCTACTGTTAAGGACAAGTATAGTCATTTGTTCGGACTGTATATGATTCAGGGCTGGGTATCACTCAAAATTTTTCAACACTAGCCCTGAGTTTGGGGAATGCCTGTCAGTTTCTTATATTAACTACTACAGACACATTTTGGCCGCTACCAAAAAGTCCTGAGATTTAATATCCAGCTGTAATATGATTTATGACTTTTGTTCCTTATTGCTGGTGACAGCACAAGAAAGCCTGGGCACAGCACTGCATATAGTCTGTTGATATATGAGTTTCAACAAACTGTGAATTATAAATTATTGTAGCCCCGCAAAGTTGTAGTTTTTTTTTTTGTTTGATTGTTTGTTTTTCAACCAGTGCCAGGCGTGGTTGAATTTGAGTTATCATAAAGTTGTAAATTCCTGCGGAGCCTGATTTAGGTGTGAAGACAGTGTTCCTCTCTAAAAAATATAAAATCATATCTCGCTGTACATGAAGTGTGTCTTGGCTCTGATTTATTGCCTTGCTGCTTTCCAAGCTGAGAGGGGGGTTTTATTTGTAATATGGTGAGCTATAGCACCCTCATCTAAAGAGATGACATATTTTGTCTGACATTTCAGTTCTCTGTACGATGAGGAGACAATCACTGCTGTTCATTAGGGGTAATCAAGAGAATCAATTAGAGCTGATATAATTTAATCGTCTCATTAATGAAAAGAGCTGCTGTAATTGTGAACGGCCTTCATTAAGACAATTAAGAACGCATCACTATTTGTCATCACTTTAATTTGCATTCTCCTTCAGGAACATAAACGAACATGAAATTAATGTAATGCAAATGACCGGTCTGCTCGCTGAAATAAGATTCATTTTCATTAGCTTTCAGTTTTATCAGATGTGTTCTTCTAAACTGGGAGCTGTATCTCTGTGTGATAAAAATTGAGAAACTGAGAGCTGACCAAGAATGGTTAATAATTCAGAGGATTGTGTGTGTGTGTCTGTGTGTGTGTTGTAAGGCCTACATGTGGCTCCCAGGGCAGAGACACTGATGCCGTCCTGTCCGTCCTTGTACACTGGCGTGACTGTCACTTTGTACTGGGTGTCTGATAGTAAAGGCTGAAGCACAGCTCTCCTCTGACCACCTGGAACTAACACCTACACACACACACACACACACACACACACACACACACACACACACACACACACACACACACACACACCAGGATAAATGCACCATATAGCAGACTACATGCAGAATCTGTTGCTTTTCTCTGCTGGTTTGCAGCAACATTTGGAGGAAAGGATTGAGGCCAGATTTAATTTGGTAAAACAGTACATATATCTTTAGGGATATGAACCACAACTGTTCAAGAATTCTGCTCACTTCAGTATAGTCAATAAAGTCACTTGAGGTCAGCAGTGAGACAGAAAAGAGCTGAGAAAAACCGATTACTGCTGAGTTTTCATTTATAAATGTTGCAGTTCGTTCTTTCTATGCATCTTTGTATAAGTTCTGAAATTGTTTTTTTATCAGAATGAGGTTCTTTCTCATCAAAAGGTTTTAAACAAACACAAATATCAAACTTAGTGTATTGAATTTTAGAAAAAAGACAGCTAACAACCCAGATGTTGCTATTTTATAATATAATTAAATATAAATGGATGTTAACTAATTCTCCGCTTGACACGTCAGTCTTCACCTTGGAAAAAGTGGCTGACAAAACAATCTCTACTCAAGGTCCGCTTGCTTGGTTGTCCCGGAGCTTTCAACTTCATCACAAGGTTCTTTATCAGCAGATGATTTATGCCCATGTTGAAAGCTGCAGCAAGTAAGTGGAGATTGTCTTGTCAACCAGTTGGTGATATTTATAATTAAAAAACTGTCAAAAATAAAACTCAGCTTTCTGTCGCTCCTTCTTTAATCAACTGTCTTGTTTGTAAATCAAAACATTATTTGATATTTACATCAGAAAGCCTTCAAACATTCATCTGTGTGTTCCTAACAAAGTGTCTACTTTCCAAAACACGACTTTCACACAAACAGCACAGAGATGAACTTCTCTTTGTTGTGCTAACAGCACTGATCCTCAGCCAAATGTTAGTCTACGTGTGTGCGTGAGAGAGAGAGCGAGACAAAGAGAGAGAGAGCGAGAGAGAGAGAGATAGAGATAGAGAGAGAGAGAGAGAGAGAGAGAGGTGTTTTAAGGTAAGGCCAATGCATCAGGAGGAGCTGTCCACTCTGACTGAGGTGCTGAAACTCCTTTCAGTGTCAAAGCAGGAAGGTGCCCACACCCTCAAACACTTTTAAACACATAAACACAAACTTAGGAAACACAGATTTGTCCGTGTCGTCTCTTTTGCCCTTTTATCAATCCGTCACACACATCCACATCAAAACACATTCAAACTTTCAGAAAGAGGTACGACGTGAAACAACTCTTATCTATCAGCTAGAGGACAGATTTAAGCCTTTCTCTCCATTTTGTTTAGCGATTGTTTCTCTTTCTACCACTCGTTGTTTCTTTTGCTCTTTTCTCAGCTGTCCTCCATCTCTGCTCCCAGTGAGGTAAATGGCTACTGAAAAGATAATGGAATGTCTTCTGGCTTGGCCTGGCCTCTCCATCTTCTACCGCTCTGACACCACATTGGGAAATTAAAACGGGGGCGGGG